>NW_017537144.1:9255-21087 GCF_001853355.1 Bactrocera latifrons
ACTCCACTGTCGTCCTACTGTCGTTGGCAAATATAGGATAAAATTGAAGTTAGCGAGAACGACAACTGTCGGCCTGCCGTCGTGTAGCCATGCAGCTGTCAAAATACATAGGTCCGTCCATAAGAACGTGTGTATTTTAATATTTGACAGATGTCGTTTGCAGTCTGTCGCTAGCATTGTGTTTCGCGCATATTTCTCTATCATCTACTCTTGATGACGAAGTGGCTTGTACAATGTTCACACACAACAACAGCTCACAAAGATCGTCAACTACGCCAGTGGTCGGCATTTCTTAGCACAAATGTGCAAACTAACTTCACACGTACGCTTACGCTCTATCATTCAGTCGTTGTCATGGATAATATGATACGGTGAAAAGCATTAGATTGGGTATTTAATAAATTATACAAATGCATACATACATATCTGTCAAAATGCAAAATCATTAATTAATTTATATAAACATTTATTTTGCCAAAATATGTTGGCACAGTTCAATGAAATTTCATTTCACACTAATATCGTCTCTAATAGATCACCTTATCGAAATAGTTGATTTTTCGGTACAGAGATTTAAATAAAAGGACTTAAAAATAGTAAAGAGGTTGCAGTATAGGCGCGTTAGCAACATTTTTTGGGTGTTAGGTTTCCCAAGAGGCCTATTTTCACACATATAAAATATACAGTACTAAACAAAACTATTTGTGATAATTTAAACAAAAATAGATAGATTCTTCAAATATTTTTAATAAAATAGAAAAGATTTACCAATATTTTGGTACAATAAATACAATTTTAATCAAAACTAGGTAAATTTAATCTTTATGAATTTTAATAACCGGAATATACTTGACAATTTAAAGCAAAATGTACTTAAAATAATAAATTGGATAGCATAACACGCCAACACACTCGTGCCTTTTCTAAGGCATTTGCCCGTTTAGTAGTAGAATATGTTACTTGTAGGTTTATACAATGGAATTAAAACCACGCAAGACTATAGCGCAAAATCAAATATGAACTGCGAGAAATATTTTATGATTCAAATGCCTTTGGTACCATGCAATGCCTTTTATATTCCAATTCTTTTAAAGATAATAGGGAATATATCCTTAAAAGACATTTTGTTAATTTTCATTATACTATTAATTATTTAGATGAAAAAGAACGAAAATGTATTTTTAAAGAAAAAAGTATATTTTTTTTGCAAAAAATATCTGATTGGTTACGTAAATACGAATACTTAGATTATAGTGAACCTTATAATGAAAACCTAAAAACACAGCTATCATGTTCCATTAGTTTGGAGATTGTTAGGCAGCGTAGGCCGTTTTCCGATGGAGTCTTTATTCAAAAAGTGTAATTTATTTTATAATTTTTCTTATAAAATGTGCTTAGTTGTAATTCAAATTTCTCACTGGGCTACTTTTTTTCGTGCTCACCAACACAGTGACAGATCCTCTCATGCCGACCACTGAACTACGCTATTACTCATATATTTACTGATTAGTGAGAACTTCAGGCAGCAAATGTCACGTAGAGGATATTTCCTTGGCTTCTTTCCTCAAAAGTCATTGAAGGTTACAGCTTCCAGGTATAAAATTAAAAATTGAATACTCGACAATATATGTTTTCACTTTTTATTTATACAATTTTTAAATTTTGTACGATTTCAAAAATAATTAAGTAGATTCATTTAAATTATCATTTTCACTGCTCCTACCGACTGCGCCAGTGAAATTAAGCACAATTATTTGAGTTTAATTTCACAAATATTTATTTATTATTAAAATGCTATTCGTAGCTTGACTGTTGGCATCAGACTAAATTAAGCTTTATTTATACTCTTGCAACTTTCAGTAATCAAAGCAAGGGAAATACCTTAAGATGTAAGACGTCAACCTGAGGATCGACATCCAAGCAATTTTACATACTTATACCTATACATGTTTAGGGGTTAGTCTCATAAAGTTATAACAATCAGAAAATATAACGTTCACAGTTGTATTTGCGTAAACTTATTTTAGCAGGCAATCCAACAACAATTTTTTTAATTTAGTACACAAATTTATGATTTTACGATGCTTTATGACACGTTGTGAGTATCCCAACTATATATAACTCAAATGCTGACAGACACATAAGGTTTGTTATGGAAACGAAAACCATTAAATGCAGTATATCGAAGTTGGGGAAGTATCGAACAAATTTTATCTATTTTTCGAAATACCACAAACTGTTAACATGTCACATACTAAAAAACTGATCATATAGAGTAAAGTCAGTCGGACGTTCGAAAAGTCTGATATTAGTTATATGGGGGGGTACATCACGTTTTTGCTTAAATTTATTTATTTTTGGCATAAAGATACAGTGAGTAAAACATGCTAGCTCATTTATCCTTATATTAAATATATTAGGCCTAAGGGAATTATTGGTCCGACTCAACCCATTTTTGACATCCAGACAAACCATTGTCAGGAAAGTACTATCTCCGAATTTCAATTATATATCTCAGACGTTGACCGATATTTTTTAACGGAAGTCAACTATGGTACCGGAGTCTATTCGGATGTTTATTGCCGTCATTCAAGATCGCTAACAAAAAGTATAAAACAATGAAAATGAAAGAAAATGTGATATATACATTTAAGCAATGTTTATGTTAAGCAATGAAAACATCGCTGCATTGGAAATATCAACCACCACTCGATGCCCCGGTGTTTTATCGATGTTTTATGGACATTATCGCCTAGTTAGGCTTACTTAGATGACGCAAACTTTTGCGTCACTTTTTGTTATAATAGGAGGAAGCATTGAAAACCAGAGTGCGGGACTTCAATCCGCTCAACCTAACCTACTACCATCTCATGTCTCTCCCAAGGCATCACTGGACAACGTTTTGCTTCATGGGAGAGAAGAAGACAATTAAGTCTCCTCTATTCAGCCAGCCCTGACGCCAGCTTCACAGACAGCTTTCCATTTTACGGAGAACCCGTACATAAGTGCACTCAAATCCACCGTTATATTACCTCCAGGGGTGGTTTTCAGCTTTTTCCTTATACTTGAAAACCGAGGGAAATAAAATAATACGTGTTCTAATTGAATAGGTGCCTTCTGAAGCAACCATACCCACTGAGTATTTGGGTGAGGTGGAAATCCAGGTCCCCATGTTGTCTATTTATCCACGAATGTAAGTATGTCCAGAATTAGTCTGTGGGTCCGCCGTCCTTTGCATGAAGTTTGCCACCGTTGTGTCACTTTGAGATGCTTTTGATTCTCTCCTCTCTTTTTGCTGCGGTAGACGTCTTTGATAAGTTTTGTGTATATTCACGCGTATTCGTTGTCTGGATGCTACGTATATGGTTAGAGCTTTTATTATATTTGTCCACTTTGTAGAGTTGAACGCATTCCTCACACCCAGGGTTATTGATCTCTTCCCATTAATTGCATATTTCGCGGTATCAACTACTTCTCTTAGTGCGTCTGTAGTGGACCTCTTTTTTATAAAGCCGTATTGTCCTTCTGATAATCCGGCTAACTCCAAGCGGTTTCTTATAATACTTCCGTACACTTTCCCAATTGTGTCGAGCGTGCAAGGAGGTCGATATGATGAAAGTTCTTCTGGTGGCTTTTTTGGCTTTGGGAGTAGAACCAGACACTGTTTCTTCCACGGATCCCACAACACCTCTTCTAATATATACGCATTGTACATGTCAACAAATAAACTGGGTCTTAGAGTTATAGCTTCTTAAAGGGCTCTCTTTGGTATACCATCCATGCCAGGCGTGGAGTTTTTGGGTTTTTTCGCAACAGCCAACAGTTCTTTTTTGTGACTAATAGGGGCTTCCTTTCATTTGATATAAGCAGGAAATGGGACATTCTTAGGTTTCTGCGACTTATTTCTTTGACATGCAAATTTTTTATGCCGTTCCCAGTTTTTCGCTTTCGCATTCGCTTCTTCACAGAACTTTTCGAAACAGGATTTTTTGACATTTTTTTACACTTAAATGCTTCTCTGAGGCTGAATTCGTTTTCATCTCCCTGGATACGCCGTAGGCGGTGTCTAGCTGAGTGAAGGAACGCATCTCGTCCTGCGCATAGTTGCATCGCATGCTGCAACTAGTTCCTTCCGCACAGCGGATACTAGGTGGGCGGCATTTTCGCCTGGTGTCTTTTTTGCACTCCAGACGCTCTTAAAAATATCAATATCGAATTTCTTTTGCCGCCAACTTCGTTTGGGAGAGCTATAGCCATATGGCCGCATAATCCGACACCTTCCACTTAGAAAGCCTGCTGACCCCGTCATTACCAAATATTAGGTCTATTATGGAACTCATATTGGCCTTCTGGAATTTTTTTTGTGTGCCAGTGTTGAATATCGTAAGGTTTGTTTGACTCAAAATTTCTGGAATGAGACAATGATTTGTAATTCTGGTACCCGAAGCAGTAGACCATGCGTTAAAATCTCCCGATAATTTTTGCGCTGGGACTTGCCACTTATATCTTTACTCTAAGCGCATTTCAAACACTGGCTATATTGCTTGCTGAGTAAGGCGATATCTATGTTCTCTTCTAGAACTTTTTGTTTTAGCAAATTTTGTGCTGTGGCGCAGTGGTTAAGGTTTAACTGTAATAACCTAACTTTTCACTGTCTTCGGGCAGGCCATACTTAAGACAGAGGGCTCTCCTTTGCAAAGCATACAGCTTGGAGCATTTTTGCACACCTTTGCCACGTGCCCTGCAGCTCTGCAACATGTACAGAGGGAAGATATGTCAATTAGACTAGCACGCTTGTGTGATATATGGCCCAGTTTTTGCCCCTTAAAACACCGGGTAATAAGTGAGTATTCTCGGAGACGACAAATAGACCACCCTATCTTAACTTTGCCCAATTTTAACAGAGCCTTAGCATCCTGAGCGCGCATTCATAAAAGAGCTATTTGTGTGCCACTACAGGTTTTTCTCATACCTTTGACACTTGATTATTCCATGATTTGGATCCTAAACTCTCTTTTAGTGGCTCATAGACTTCTTTAGTTTTTGTAATTTCGTCTAAGTCCTTACACACTATTGCAACACTATTGTCTGTATAAACGCCATTTCGCCCATCGCTCCCTCTAACACGCTTTGGAATGATTCGGCTCTCTTGTCTGACTGATTTAATCAGTAAGCCAAGCTATACGCTGCCAGCCATCATATTTTCCAACTCTTTATTTTTACTACCCAGTTTGTTAAGATAGTCAGAGGTTTCATTGTTTTGTGATTTCTCTTCACTTTATTTGCATGGTCAGCATATTCACCATTAAATGTTGATCCGGCAGTGGTGGATTCCTCATTTCTGCCATTAGGAGGCGTTCTCAAAATTTTAGAATTCCTCCGAAAAGTATTCTCTGAGGCCATACCTCAGTGAGAAAATTGTTTGGGTACACCTGTCAATGTGTATGTTCTATCCTTAAGCAAAAAGCAAAACGAAAAAGAGGAAACGAAACGGAAAAACAGCTGATAGACCAAATCAAAACGGCAGAAAAGAATTGAGTGCATGGTTTGATTCGCTGTTACTTGGGGAAATTCATGTTTAAATTTTTATTTTTTTTTTTATATAAACTTTCCAAGAAAGGGGCAGGTAAGTCCCAAATAAATTCAATTGAGCCAAATTTTTTGTACTGGTCTAATTTTTGACATTATCATCCAACAAATATAAAGTCCATTTCCAGTTTTCCGGTAAGCTGCAAACAAAGACAAATTTGATATATCTGCAAAAACCACAAATTCTCTCAGATATTTAAGACTACTAAGAAACACGTCTACTTTTACTGCCTACATTCACACAACTCATGCAGATGCACAAGTGCACGTAAAGGGGATACATTAATCTTTAGGGGAGTGGTAATTTCCTAAAAACCGTTTTGCAGTGCAAACTTGTCAATCTTCGGAGAATATTCTCGCCTAAACAGTGCAACCTGGTTGAACAAAACTTGCGCCTCTTATTTACTAAACAGGGTAACCTGAATGACTCTAAAATTTATGGCTACTTAATTCATGAAGGTGCACAAGAGACATTAGTAGACATTAATTGCCAAACAGTACGTGATTAAAAAGCGTAGTACACCTAAACAGGATAACCTGGATGGCGTGGCACACTTTCGCGGCCATTAGTGATTAAACAGGGTAACTTGGATGACGATAACTCTTTCGGCAAATCATCTTAGGCAGATGCACAAGTGCTCGTTAATATCGGACACGAATCGCCTACAAAGCTCCCCCCAGAGGCGCGAAATACGACCAATCTCAACCGCTTTGTAGTGCAAACGTGTCACACCGAGGCGGATCTTAGCGCCTAAAGAGGGGACTTGGAAGACAAAAACTTTTGTAATTAAGTAATTAATACAGATGGACAAGTGAACGGTAATATCAGACATCAATCAAAGGGCTAGTAGAGGCAAGGCAACCCACGGGAAAATATTTTAGAATTGACAAATATTTTATATCAACAAGAACTATCTTGTTGCATTATTTGTGTGGCAAAGTCATACTCACATATTTATGTACATATAAGCAGTGCGCACATAAGTGATATGTGCTAATATGATTTAAATTCGCGAAAACGTATATATGAGAGCATATATGAGAAGCATTAGAATGCTTCAAAAAAAAATTTTTTTTTTCAACCCTTACCCCCTCAAATGTTAGTGATTGACAAAAAAAAAATCCTCCCTCAAGACGCTGTAGCTTAGCTCTAACGCGACTTGTCGCGACTTGTTTTTTAGGTTTCCACATATTTAACATAGGAATTTTAGTTTTTTCAGTTTTTCAGTAAAATTTCACCAACTAGTTTTTCGTTTCTCAAAATAACCATCACATATTCATAAAGTTGGTTTTTCAAACTTTAAAAATTCCCGCCATAAAATTATTATTCTCAGAATTTTTTTTTATTTGTATTGAAAAAATTCCAAATTTCAAACCACTATGTTTAATCGTCTAATTGAGATAATCAAACTAAACATAATACATAAAACAAAAATAATTGTAGGACGGGTGTATCTTCCCCCATATAATATTAAACCGATCACATAAGCCGTTTTAGCAGATACTAAACGCAGTGATCTAACTACCATCTAAAGAAATATTCAGTGTGAGTCGAGGCACAGCAAAGTCACCTAGGCCAACAAATCAATATACCTTCAACGATATCTTTGGAGAATACCAGCAGTTACACAAACACGAAAAGTGTTGCGGAAAAAATCATGGACATAAACAGTAACAACATTCTTGATGCAAGAGTTTACTTAAGCAAAAGTATGACAATCAGCGAATTCTGTTCACAACGCATGGGGAACGAATACTGATACCCAAATTATCTGCAGCTGCGTCGAAACCAAAACTAACTAATGCAGTGCAGAAGATAGAAGACGAAAAACTTATAACAGAAGTAATAGAGAAAGATAAAAAAGTACTAAAAATGTTTGATTTGTATCATCACATATTCTCACTCAAACAACGATCTTTATTTTTCCCCCACCAGCGGTAAGAACTTAAAGATTCTTTTTCAATTGATAATACAAATCAAACACACGGGATCATGGGTGGCAAAATGGTATTAAGATTATTTATTATTAGAGGCTTCAAAAATAATCGACTTTTTTGAAGATTTTTTAATAATAATAATACCCAACTGACGCGAGGGGTGCAGTCCGGGAACGAGCGGAAATAGCCGAGTCATAAAAGGCAAGAGAGTTTTAAGCGTTGCGATCTTAAGCTGCTCAGCTACAGAAACAAAAATTTCGACAGCCAAAATTAAGAATTAGATTAAAGTTTATAATTTTTAAATGTTACTTGCTAATAGTAGATAAAATAATTTTTTTAATGGTAAAGAGAGAATCTCTTAAATCAAATGTGCTGGAATGAGAATTGAAATTGTGACATATACGGCGGAATGGTTCGTTTAACTCGAAATTTGTTCTGGAAAATTTTGAAAGTAAAGGCTTAAACTGCCTGGTAGAGCGAGTGAGAATGTTAAAATTAATATCAGACAAGAGAGATGGGCTACAGACTGACCCATTGATGAGTTTTACAAGAAATATTATGTATATATTATATAAATATGTAGGGAGATTTATAAGTTTTAAACGGTTAGTGTAAGGGGGAAGTTTTGGGAAGGAAAAAAATAAATGATTAAAGCGAAATTTTTAGGATTCACAGATATATATTTAAATACCATCCGAAATGTTTTTGGATAGAAATCTGTGAAATTCTGACTTTGGGATCAATTACCCGATGTATCTCGCATGTGCATTCGTCGGACGGGGGGCAGGATACAGGTCGCAATTTCCATCGGAAGCAAAAACTTCGAAGAGATTCATATTTGTTAATAACTTATTTTCTAGTTAAACTAAGAAAATTCCAAAAAAAAGTGTAAAATTCTACAACTTTTTAAAAACGAAAACAAAATTGTTTTTGACCAAAAGTTTTACTTTATGTTGTTTATGTGTTCAAATTTGACAGTTTTTTTTTAAGTTTAAATAGCAGATAATTTAATGCCATAAATAATAAGCTTTGCCCCAATTCCATCCGCTTTTTAGTTTTTTTTCTACCCTGTCCGCCAATTGAGAAAAATCGTAAAAATGAAAAACTGAGAAATCGCGCGTTAAAGTTTTCACTTTCTGACCAAGCGCTCATATGCCTGCTACACTCTTGGTCACTTTTTCCCTTATAGCTTCGACAATATTTCGAATTTTCATCTATAAATTTGGGTACATATTTTAAGATATTTTTTAAAGATATTTAAGTAAATTGATTTTTTGAAGCTTCGGAAGCAGGTTCACCCTTTAATGCAAGAAATTTGAAATTGCCAATTAGGTTGCGATGAAACACTATCAACCGATGTTCATAACCTTTGGTTGAAGGTTAAAGCTAATTTAAATTTTAATAATAAATTTTAAGTTCCTTGTCATGTACAAACAACATCCAATTCTGGCTAGGAAAACAATGTTACATATTGCAAATCTAAAGTGGCTCCTATGAAAGCACAGTCGCTTCCTCGTCTGGAGTTGTGTGTGGCCCAAACTGAGTAGGACTTGGAAAAAATCAAGGAGAATTTATAAAATTTTCGTAAGTACGATTTGGTTCTTTGGACCAGAGTTCCTAATGAAAAGTAGGTTTGAATGGCCCGTAAGTAAGAAGGAAACTACCGGTAGAACAACTCGAGCATACTTGGTGGCGAATCGTCGCAGCTATTCAGCAGATCGAATTGACTGAAGAAATTGAATTCAGAAACAACAACAAGCAAAATCTCTCTTACAAAAGCTAACTCCTTTTCTACATCAAATGAACCTCAACGAAGTGAAAATTTTTGTTCTCAGAGTCGGTGCCAATTTAATGTTTTGAGCTTTGTTTCATTCCGCCTCGTGCTCACAACATTCGTCACTAGGCAGAATTATCGACGTCGTTTGGTCAGAAGCATGACACTGCGCAAAATCGGATGACCATGACCATGAATTAGGCTATCCTCTGTGAGAGCACCGCTTATTCATATGCACATAATTTCTTACATCCATATATATATTTTCTGTGATTTGCACATAATTAATTTTTTCCGCTAACAATGAAAATGCAGGCTGAAACCTATGGGATTTATCAAAATAATGCACTAAGTATTGTACACATTGAAAAGGAAACTCCGCGATGGTATATATATATATATATAATATATAGTATGTCAATCTCCTATGCACACAATAACATTTCTTATTTTCGAAGCGATTTTAGCCAATACAGCAATAATCGTTATCCAATAAAATACTTTAAATAAATTTTTGATTTAATAGATCTATATGGCTGGCGGGGGTGGCGGGAGCGTGCCTAAAAATAAATAAATATTAAACGGAAACGATGAAGTATGTAAGTTAAAAAATGTATTGTTATTTTTATATAAAAAAATGTTTTCTTGGAGCTATGCTCCTTTATTGAGTTTCACTACAGAACTAAAATTTACAATTAATTATTCTTAACTCTAAACCTATGTTTGCCTCTATAGGTTGGCACTTCGCTGACACTGCGCTTCCGACAGGTTGCCACTACACGTGTCGCACTCTCAGCGATTTAGAGGTGTCATATTACATTACTTTGTATCATATGATATTAATGCATCATATGATATTTTTTGAATGTATAGGGTGCTAACTAGTCCCCTAGACGTTTGAAATTCAAACGTCCTCGTTTGAATCTTTAGGTGTATTGAAAATTTGGTTGAGTCCTTCTATTGCCGGTTGTGACAGTTTTTTGGGTTCCTCTTTTTCTTGTTTCATCAAAAGATTCTTCCCGAAAATTAAGGCGATGACTATTAAAAAGACGATTAGAGTGATGCTGGTTCCGTATTTGACTCTGTTTACTGCTTCTAACAGACTTACTTCTTTTGTATTGTTGAAGTTAAGCTGTGTCAGCATCTCCAGCGAGAGGAATTCTTCTATGTTGAGTGGTGCGGATGACGGTTGTAGGATTTCTGGTAGTGGTTTACTTGCTGTTCTTTCTTCTTTATAGTACTTTTTTCCGTTGATAGCAATGGTTACGTTGGTGTACAAAATGATGAAGGTCCCGTTTAAAAATGTTGATTCGTTATTTACGGACGTAGGACCAGAAGTGGACGTAGCTTTGACGTGACAAGAACGTAACAGATAACAACCCTGCTTCTACAGAAAAGAGACGAGACAACGAACGAATGAACAAGTAGAGACAGAGAACGATTATTAGCTTAACCGACTCTAACGAACGATCAAACAGTTTCAGTTTTGGCATCAACCAGAGCGGACGCTCCGGTTATATCATACGTTAAGGACAATTGTATTAAGCTATAAGTGCATAATTCAAATAAATAAATTAACGCTTTTAATTAAATATAACCGCCTATATTTGGGGGCTCAACCGGGACACATATTCGGTGCCGGAATACATATTCAGTGCCGCGATACGTACCCGTGCCGGAATACGTACACGTATATACAAATCTACGTAAAWATAATTTTAGTAAAACAGCATTTGCGCTTGTTGCATTAACAGYACGCATTTGTAACCATCACATTCATATTGGTGGATGACTAGCAGTAAATTGGAGTAACCGATAGAAGGTAACACATACGCTTGCCGCACTAACAGCACGCATCTGTGACCATCACATCCATATTGGGCGTGGATTACTAGCASTAAATTGGAGTAACCGGTARAAGGTAACACATACGCTTGTTGCAATAACAGCACGCATTTATGACCAAAGTTCACGGAATATTTTAACGCTATTTTTTCACCGTTACATACATACATGAACATATTAAAATATATGCATTACATATGAACGGTAAAACCTAACGGAGTTGGTCACCACTGAAGCACCGTTATAAGCACCAACCACCTCAGCGACGACGCGACCATACGTATGTGCACACAAGTTGTTACGAGCAGATCTAATTCGCATACTCCTGCGCCGACGGAGACAGAACATTCGCTTGAGCAGAGGAGTCTACGAACATACAAGTTGTTCCGAGCAGAATTCATTCGCATACTTCTGCTCCTGCGGAGACATAGGCATTGCGAGCAAAACATTCGCTTGAGCAGAGGAGTCTACGYTTACGCACAACTCAATACAAGCAGAGCCCAATTGCAAACTTCAGCGGCACTCCGCCGTTGCCATACCAGTGTATGCCAATTATAGCAGTTGAAAAAAGAGCAGCGAGAAGGAGAAGTTGAAGACGAAATAAAGAAGAAGTTAAAGAAGTTGAAGACGAAATAAAGAAGAAGTTAAAGAAGCTGAAGACGAAATAAAGAAGAAGTTAAAGAAGT
>NW_017537144.1:21468-23153 GCF_001853355.1 Bactrocera latifrons
TTGATTGATTGTTTTGCTGTCATATAACGATTTCACAACAATTAGGGTGCGTTAAAATATCCTTGTATGTTTATTTACGCGTAATTTGTCAATAATCTAAACCTCACTAAAGCATTAAACCTAAGTTGTTTATGAATTTGTGTACATATGTAGGTTGAAATTGATTGTCGATCTATCACTATCAAAATAACTTGTATTTTATAATCATTACGCTACAATACAATTTCATTATAATTATACCCTGATAACCTATAAGTTTAAATATTTAAATTCAAATTTTATATAATTGATACGTATATATTAGAAGTATTGTAAACATGAATACAGATGCTATAGACGTGGACGCTGTCTTAAAAATGACGGTAGTGACCTTGAAGGAAAAATTAAGGAGCTTGGGGTTAGGAATAGTCTGACGTAAACATGAACTTAGGGAAAGACTGMTCCGACATTTAGGCCTGATCGACGATGGTGACGACGACGACGATGACGATGATGGTTCCCAGTCAAATCAATCCGCTAGATCGTCAGCTACACTTGTACGCACCGCACATTTTACCTTTAAAGATATTCAGGAAAGCCTTTCAACCTTTGATGGCAATGACACGTCCGATGTAGAGAATTGGATTGAGCAGATCGAAGAGAATGCAGAAATTGTAAATTGGAACGAGGTTCACAAATTTATATATGCGAAACAATTGCTACGTGGTGCCGCTAAACTCTTTGTAAGTAGTCAAACTGGGTTGCGTAACTGGAATTCCCTGACATCTGCCCTAATCAAGGAGTTTGGTAACAAGTTGTCGGCGGCTGACGTTCATAAAGTACTGGGTAAAAGATTCAAGAAGCCAGGGGAATCATACCGTGAATATTTATATGCGTTGATGGAGATAGGCAAATCTGTACGCTTGGATGAAGGAAGTTTATTAGAATATTTTGTAGACGGCATTCCCGATTCTAAATTCAGTAAGGCTATACTGTACCAGGCGAAAACCATAAGCGAGCTTAAAGAACAAATAGTCACCTACGAAAAGATAACACGGGACTCGAGGGATAATCATAAGAAAGTTGAAATACATAATAGGTCCAAACAAGAAAACATCAATTCTTCACTGCCAGCAAGAGTCGAAAAGAGGTGCTTTAACTGTGGCGAATTTTCGCATGTAGCGAAGGAGTGCAAGCACAAACAATTCAAGTGTTTTAAGTGCCAACAAATGGGGCATAGGTCGTTCGAATGCAAGGCGCAGCAAGGCGCCAGTACAAAGYGTGAACAGGGTCACGTAAATTCAATCGGTGAAGTCTCTAAAGCTAATTTGAAACTTAAACAAATAAAAATTTGCAATTTCGACGCATGGGCTCTAATCGATACGGGTTGTAGTTTGTGTCTGATGAGATGTGACACATTTAGCAAGCTGGACAAATCCATAAAGTTAACTCCAACAACGGCAGTTGTTTGGTATCGATGCAGCTAAAATATCAACGATGGGTAGTTTTGAGGCCATGGTATTGATCGATAACAGCCCTGTAAACTTGACATTCCACGTCGTAGAAACAGGTGACATTAGCTACGAGGTGATCCTTGGTAATTCAATTTTTAAACATTTCGACATGATGGTTCGCGACGATGGTGTTGAATTCAAGAGAAGAGTGATTACACAGACTAGTGATAAATCGGATGGGGCAAAAAATGA
>NW_017537144.1:26037-27733 GCF_001853355.1 Bactrocera latifrons
ATAACCGCCTATATTTATTGAAATTTCTCCGTTGTATTTATTTAGTAGTATTATTCCAGATCCCATTTCCTCTTTAGTTGCGATATGCTGGTTGTTGACCTCCGTGCAGTTTGGCAAACGACTTTTTAAAAGATTATTTATACAAGTATCATTACTTAAATCTACTACATTATTGCTTAAGCATATTTGTAGGGAATTATATTTGTTGCGTCAAGCGACTTTATACGTCTAAAAATAATGGTTTAAAAAGAAATTTGTAAAATTAATTAAAGAATCTATGAATATTATTAAATGTTGTTTTTTATATCATGTAAATACTTGATCGAGATTAGCACAAGCAATTAGCTTTTAGTTGCGCATACTAGTGAGTCCAACGTGTTTAACTTTAATCATAAAAAAGCTTAAGATTTTTTCATGGCGCCCGAGCAGGGACTCAGTGCGTGRCTGTAAAAGTGCATTTAATTTTCGAAAAAATTTCAAAGTAATACTTAGCGTATTAATTTAATTTCGAACGCGTGAGCAATTGCCTGTGAGTGTTTCATTTCTTCCGGTTTCGGTCGAGTGCATGTGACTAAAGTGACAAATACTGATATAAATGTCTGGACAAAGACATTAAAAAATACTCGTATATATACAATTAATTAAAAAAAAAAATTTACATTAAAAAATAGAAGTCGCTCGTGAAAAATATATAACTTGTATATACGTATAAAATAATTGCGAAGTGTACACATGCGACATACACTGAAGCGGCAAAATCAAACATAAAGAAAATAAAATACAAGTTAACCTAAATTAAAAGTTAAAAAAGTTTAAGGAAAGTTTGTGAAGTGTGTGGTGAAAAAATAATACATATGTACATGACATATGTTCGGCAAAATTCACCAACCTAATAGTGCGCAAACACAACGAAAAGAAAAGAAAAAAAAAACCAAAAGGTGGATAATTAGGCATGTTTCGCAAATACAGTGGAGTGGCGAAAYATAAGCAGTATCAAATAAACGTGGTTTCAAGTTAGTGCGGTACGGCAAATCTATTAAAAACTACCGCCAAAAACAGAAAGTGCCGTTAAAAAAAAAAAAGGAGTGTCGCGGTGCCGCTAAAATGTGCGTGAAAAGAGGTACAAATCCGTTAAAAAAAAACCGTAAACCAAAAACCGATAGCTTCGGCCGTTAAACAGCTATTTTGGGGTAACATCACGTCGGTACCGAACGGGCTTGCGTCAACACCATTGTCCCACTGCTGCTGCGTCATGGCCGATTCTCGCCGCTGCCAAGTCAACGTCAACACCGGCCGCTGCTAACGTCGACGCCAGATCCTCTGCTTCGTGGGAATGAGTTTCAATTGTATTCCCTGCAAAAGGGAAGTGAACGCAGGCAAACCGCCTATGCATTCACAACAGGTAACGAGTGCGAATCACTGAAAGTAGTGCGAATAAAGAAAAATACGAAAAGTAAAAAAAAAGAAACAAAAAAAAGAGCGAATGCACACTTTCAGTTTTTGGCTCTCCCTCCTTTCACAATTTGTCACATAAGTACATATTTACATTATTGCATATTATATCTTAATATTCACATACGTATATATACACACTTATGCATTTATGCATCTATGCATCTAAGTGAAAGAGGGATTGTGGGATTTGCGGTAGCATCGTTAATTAAACATTAAGGTGCGACATTTTATATATTGCAGA
>NW_017537144.1:28368-30746 GCF_001853355.1 Bactrocera latifrons
ATAATTAAAACAATTTTGGCCAAAAATAGAACATCTATTGCTGAAACATCATTCGTAACGTCTCAAAGATCAAGGCTCCCAAAAATGAATTTGCCGAAATTCAAGGGAGAATATTCGGAATTTAAAAATTTCATGAGTTTGTTTGAGAGTTTGGTTCACAATGATCCAAACATCCCAGATATTGAAAAATTTAACCATCTGGTTAATTGTCTATCTGGGGAGGCTCTGGGCACGGTAAAGGCATTTCAAATGTCGGATGAAAATTATCCGAAGGCGTTGGCAAGTCTCAAAAAGGTTTACGACAATAAATGTTTAATTTTTTTTAATACGATTTCAAAACTTTTTGAGCTGCCAACTATCCCTAAACCTTCAGCCCCTTCATTGCGCGCGATGATTGATGAAGTGTCGGCTGTATATGACTCATTGCTATCGCTGRGCGATGAGAAACAAATCACAAATGCGATAATTATGCACATAGTCATGACAAAAGTTGACTATGCCACCCGATCAAAGTGGGAAGAACAGCTAGATTACGACAAGTTACCATTGTGGAAGGATTGTGAAGCTACCTTAAATAGGCGGTACCAGCACCTATCAGCTGAAAGCGCATCATCTTCGAGGACGAGACCCATAGCAGCAGCCAGCGCGAACCACGTGAAGCAGCCTCACATGAATGGAACAAAGTCCGCTTTAGTAGCAGCGAATACAAAGCAGCCGACATGCCAGCAGTGTAAATCGAGGGACCACTATTTAACAGCTTGCCCCACTTTTAAAACTCTCTCTGTTCAACAGAGATTTGAATTTGTCAAATCGGTGCCCTTATGCATAAATTGTTTGCGTAAGGGACATACGGTATCCAAATGCACAGCGCATCTATGTCGCGTGTGTAATCGGTCCCACCACACATTACTGCACCAGTATCCTGTATCCTTCGCTGCTGATCCTCATCCACAACCAACAACAACTACACACGCAATGCATACAATAAGTGTGCCTGATCGGGTAATGTTGGCAACAGCACTTATTCTGGTAAGATCAAGTTGTGGAGAGTACCTGCCCGCAAGAGCCTTGCTAGACTCAAGAAGTCCAGTCAACTTCATGACGGAGGATTTGGCCCAAAAACTGCGGATTCGACGACAAAACAGGACATTAAATATTATAGGGACTAGAAATTCAAGTACAAAAGTCGGGGCCAAATTAAGCGCATTTGTTAGGTCGCGCGTAAACAATTATGAATTTTCGGCGGAATTCTGCCTTATGCGATGTATTTCGGCTAATCATCCAGACCATACCATTAATGTTAATGGTTGGAAAATTCCGCATAATATTAAATTGGCGGATCCAGAATTCCAAAAATCTCAAAAGATCGATATGCTATTAGGGGCAGAAACCTTTTTCGATTTATTAGCGGTTGGCCAAATTAAAAGTGGCCCTAATCAACCAACGCTACAGAAAACTCTTTTGGGATGGATTGTTTCTTTCAAATATGTCAGCATTCCTAGTCCTCCTCCCGAAGTAAATAGCACATTATGCCAAACTGAAGAAGACTTAACGTCAATAGATTCAGTAGTACAAAAATTCTGGGCTCTGGAAGAACTTCCTTCAGAAACAAGTGGCAACAAATTCACACCTGAACAAAATGAGTGTGAAAAATTTTTCGTCAATACAACTGAAGTATTACCTTCAGGAAAGCTTCAAGTCAGAATGCCCTTTAAGGCTGACCGTAAGTTACTCGGTCACTCCTATGAAATCGCTGTTCGGCGATTTCAGGCCCTGGAGAGGAAAACATTGAAAGATCCAGAACTTCGTAAAATGTATCTGGACTTCATGAGGTCACATGAGCCCAACAAATCATAAGATCCCGAGTGAACCACACTATTTCATTCCGCATTAGTGTGTTTTGAGGCCCGAAAGCACAACAACAAAAGTACGAGTTGTCTTTGATGCGTCGAGTCGTACTTCTTCTCAAATTTCATTAAATGAACTTTTGATGGTAGGTCCAACCATCCAAGAAGAATTGTACTCAACTCTTCTTCGTTTTCGTTTACATAAGTACGCCTTAACGGCAGACATTACTAAAATGTATCGCCAAATAATCATACATGAAGAAGACAGAAACTGTCAGCTCAATGTGTGGAGAGAGCATCCCTTAGAGCAAATTCAGATTTTTCGACTTAACACCGTCACTTACGGCACTACGCCTGCACCATTTCTTGCAACTAGGTGTTTACAAATGCTCAGCGATGCTAATACAACTAAATATTCACTCGGTTCATTGGCCATTAAAAGAGACTTTTATGTTGATGACTTATTAACAGGATCTGAAAATTTTGAGTCTCTAGATCTTATAAGAAGTGAAGTAATTAAAATATTAAACT
>NW_017537144.1:31586-32887 GCF_001853355.1 Bactrocera latifrons
ATGTGCCAACAAAACAAAATCCTGCGGATCAAGTGTCTCGGGGTTGCAACGTGGATGAATTGAATAATTCAATATGGTTTGGCGGTCCACAGTTCCTCCTAGAAGACCCCGCTTTATGGCCAATTAACACTCACTTTCAGCTCTCTCCAGACGATGAAGCTTTAAAGAAGGAAAAAAATTCTTTCACACTAACCATAAATGTGAAAGAAAATACACTATTGAACTTTATCGAAAAATTCTCTTCCCATCAAAAATTGCTTCGTGTGGTTGCCTATCTATTACGGTGGATTAGACGACCAAAAATGCCTACGGAGGGAAGGGACCTGACATCTGACGAATTACACTTGAGTTTTTTGAAAATTGTTCAGGTGATTCAACATTCGGAATTTGCGAATGAAATCCAAAAACTAGCGAAAGGCACCACGCTACCCGCAAACTTGCAAAAACACAATCCGTTTTTGCATGAGTACTCGGATATGTCGCTTTCATTCAAATTAATCCGAGTAGAAGGTCGCATTTTAAACGCACCTCTCCCATACGATGCCAAATTCCCATTATTATTAAATAAGAATTCGCACTTCGTTATCAATTATTTACGGTTCCTGCACTTTCGAAATCACCACGCCGGGGCAAAGGCGTTGGTTGCGCTTCTTCGAGAACGCATATGGCTGATTAATGCAAGAGAAGCATGCAGTAGAACCGTAAGAAACTGCACACACTGCTTTCATTATAAGCCGAAGCTGCAGACCCAAATAATGGGAAACTTGCCAATTGAAAGACTTCGAGAGCTACGACCCTTTCTCATATGTGGCGTAGATTTGTGTGGTCCAATTTATACTACATTAAAAATACGCGGTCGACCGGTAAAAACCTATATCGCAGTTTTCGTTTGTTTCACGTCTAAAGCAGTACACTTAGAATYAGTTTCTGACTTATCAACTAATTCCTTTATTCTCGCCCTAAAAAGGTTCATTGGTCGCCGAGGGATGCCACAGACAATACACAGCGACAACGCAACCAACTTCGTCGGCGCCGATCGCAAGTTGCGCGAACTCAAAGAGGCGTTTCTGTACTAGTCACCGGAAGTGATGGAATTCGCCGCCGAAGAAGGGTTCAAATTCGCCTTTATACCACCGTGGGCGCCGCACTTCGGCGGGTTATGGGAAGCGGCAGTGAAGTCCGCCAAACACCTCATCGTACGCGCAATGGGCAACGTGCTGCTCACCGCCGAAGAGCTAGGAACACTGTTGGCCGAAGTGGAGGCCATCCTCAACTCGCGGCCCCTCGCACCGTTGAGCCAG
>NW_017537144.1:33155-34422 GCF_001853355.1 Bactrocera latifrons
TACCCGCGAACGGACGTTTTTTCTTTTGGAACCGGAATCTTTTTAAAATGGAGATTAGCACAGGCAATTAGCTTTTAGTTGCGCATACTAGTGAGTCCAACGTGTTTAACTTCAATCTTAAAAAACTTAAGATTTTTTCAATATTTTTTACAATAATTTTCTATTCCATAAATTCCCTTTTCGCAGTTTAAAATTGTATTGAAATTGATTTTATTGATTCTCACGTTATTTTTTACTGCTCTAATATCTAAAGTTTTACAATTCTGGTTATCTACGGTTAGGAGGCTAACAATATAATTTATAATTTTGCCATTAGTTGCAATTTTTACTTCGAAAAATTCGAGTGCTTCGTCTAAATTAACATATGAAATATTGTCATTGTCTATTACTTCTTTTGCAATATTTAAAATTTCTTCCTTAATTATTTCTAATTTGTATTTTAACTCTAAAAACGCTTCAATTTCTAAACTTTTTTTAATTTTGCATGATTTTCATTATATTATTTGTAATATTTGTTATCTCACTAATTTTGCCTATTGTAAGTTTGTTAATTAATACCTGATAATTGTTATTTGTAAGACATTATTTATTTATTTGAAATTATTTCGTAGTCTTCATGGACTGGACTTCCTGCAATCCATTTCCATTCGCTACCCAGGAAATTTATTGATCTTTTTATTTTTTTCTCTACTTTTAGATTGTTTAGTTGGGCTCTTATCTGTGTTATCAAATGGGATATGAAGGGGTAGTTAGGGTTTTTGCGGATAGTTTCAATTTTAATAGTCGCTTCTATGTGGTCAAGTGTGTCCGTATATTTTTCTATGTCAATTTCATGTATTATCCTAAATGTTCCTGTTTGTAGTCCAGCCGTTCCCTTTTCTATTGTTATTAGTTGGGAGTTTGAATAGTCGAGGATCTGTACTTCCGCCAGGCATAGCGGTAGTAATATTCTGAAAAAGAGTGTCAGTACATATTTAGTTACGTATTCTACTTTTGTGAATTATTTGTCCTTTTTCAGTTAACACGGTACTATTTCTATCTTCTTTAACTATTTCCTTACTGTAGGGTTTACTTAACTTAGTTCCTAATCTCCTATTTTTCTTAACGAATATTATTTGTCCTCGTAGATATGATTTTATTTCCTTCTTATTTTTGTTATGGTATTCGATATCCTTTCTTTGTTTCTCAGCTAATTTTTCTAAGTTGCTTTGTCTAGTTCTTTCTATGTCCTCGGTGGTAAACGTAACATTTCTATGGAAAAATAGGT
>NW_017537144.1:36127-38062 GCF_001853355.1 Bactrocera latifrons
TGAATTGAGTTTACGATAATCTACGACCATTCGATATTTTTTTTCGCCAGAGGCATCTGCCTTTTTGTTAACTATCCAAATTGGGGAGTTATACGGAGATTTCGATCTCCTTATTATTCCGTTATCTAAGAGTTCTTCGATTTGGCGTTCGATTTCGTATTTTAATGCCATGGGGTACGGGTATGGCTTAGACTAGATGGGGGTTTCGGTTGTTGTCCGGATTTCACCTTTTACTAGGGTGGTGTAGGTAAGTTTTTCATCGGGATGGGAAAAAAATTTTGGACATTTATCGATAATATTATTAATTTTGTTTTGTTGTTCCAATGAGAGATGTGGAATATTGGTTGCCACACTATTCACTTCGTGGGATATTCGTTGTTTTAATGTTATTTTCATACTTTCACCAATTGTCATTACATTTTTGTCGATGTGAATAATTGCTTTTAATTCTTTAAGTGTGTCGTTGCCTATTATGCCGTGGAACGACCCTAGAGTTGGTAGTATAAAAAATTTTATTTTCCCTACTGTTGGTCCAAAAATGTCGACAAATGTATGGTGGGTAATTTCGATTGCTCTGGCAACCGATTTCACTGTAAAAGGCTTTTCATTCGGAATGGGATTCCTAATTCTAGTGGACTGAATGTAGTTCTTATTGGATCCGGTATCAATAAGAAAATCTACTGTGTCTCCGCGCCTTGTTCTAAATTCGTAATAAGGCAACGAAGACGGCGCTAATCTACAAAATTAATAGTATCAGGTTTTTACTTGCATTATCGTAATTGTTATCGTAGAGATTGTCATCGTATATCCCGTTCGGGCCTAATTCTACCGCGTTAGTAAAAAAAATTTCTTTGTATTTTGTTGGAGGATGAGTCAGTTGTGCGGAAATCGGATGTTTGGGTGGTCGATTGTCCTGGAATGTATTGGGCCTATTCTGATAATTGATTTGTCTTGATCGTATTGATTGGTCGACTTCCATTGGGGTCGGTGGCTTAGGTGGTAAATTTGGTCTGTTATTATAGGAAGTATTTTCTCTAGTAATATGGGGATTGTTCGGGTAATTGTTGAACCTCGGTATGAATCCTTGGTTATTTTGCATATAGTTGGGACATTGTTGGGGATATCGGTTTGATTGACGACCGAATGGATGTTGGTCGACATTTCGTCTGGGGCAGTGGGAATATGTTAATTCGGGGTAAAAAACTTTATTGCTATTATAGTTATTAAAATTGTTATTTCGGGGAGGTCGTGGTGGTGGTTGAATATTTGCATTGTGTGTATTGTTGGCATGATTTATTGTCTATGTCATGTTGTCAAGTTTTTGACATAAAGGTAGTGCTTTGGGTAAGGTTGTTGGTTCTCTCATGCTGAGAAGACGGGGTAAATCGCCGTTTAGGCCTCTAATAAATATTTCGAGAGTTTTGTCCCTATATGAGTTGATCATAGTCCGTATGGACTCGTCACTTAGCTCAAGACATGATATTTTGTCTAATATCAGTGAAAGATGTTGATAGACTTTTTGGTAAAAAGTCGGAATGTCGTCATAGCGTTGGACTAGAGTGGTCGTCTGATATTCGAGGGTACCTATGTCCYTCTTMTCCGAATAATGCATCATTAGGCATTTTCGAATTTGACTCCAATCAAGTGGAGTATTGTACGATTCCAATGCGGTGTCGGCATCGCCAATTATTTTGTGCCTCATCGTATGAATTATCGCGAAATACTTCGGGGTATTTTTGAATCCCACATAAGCTTTAAAGATTCTGTCTACGCTCTTCCTCCAGGAGGTAAATTCTCCTGGTCGTCCTGAAAATTCTCTAAGGCATTTGACCATGTCCGGAATCTTGTCTAATTCATTTATATTATTCGCGTTCAGTGTTACGCTGTGTTCGGGTTCAGTGAAGTCAGTTACAGTTTGTAAATTCATTCGTTCGA
>NW_017537144.1:38687-41817 GCF_001853355.1 Bactrocera latifrons
TTCCAGCTTCCCATGGGGTGTTTTTGTCGATGTACGAGGTGTGTTCAAAAAGTATCGCGAATTTTATGTTTTTTTTCAAAAATTATTTATTTATTCATGAATATCTATTTTGTCCCCTTCAAAGTAATCCCCATGAGATATTATACACTTGCGCCAACGGTTTTTCCAATCTTCGAAGCACTTCAAAAAATAATTTTTTTTTTTATCTTCAGCTTTTTATCTCGTCAAGAGAAGCGTAACGTCGGCCTTTCATGGGCCTCTTCAGTTTAGGGAACAAGAAAAAGTCACAGGGTTCCAGATCTGGATAATACGGTGGCTGCGACATCATTAGTGTATTGTTTTTGGCCAAAAAGTCGCGCACAAGCAACGATGTGTGAGCAGGGGCGTTATCGTGGTGCAAAAGTCACATCTTCTCGGCCTTTTGAGAACATTTTGTACCACCGATAAAYGTTGCTTCGGTCCAAGGTAGCTTCTCCGTATGCCACAGTCAACATTCGGAATGCATCCGCGCACTTAATTTCGTTTTTCACACAAAATTTGATACAGGTTCTTTGATCCATTTTTTTGAATAGGTAAAAATCGAAGGCGATTCAAAACACGTGCAAGCAAAGCAGCTGTCAACAATTAAATGAACACTTAAAATGGCCGAGCTTGTCGGCATAAGTGAGAGACATGAGTACCAACATAACGCTACAAAAAACTCGAAATTCGAATATACGTAACCTGCGAAAACTCAAAATTCGTAACACACCTCGTATACATATATAGCACTCAAACACTTCTCATAATCAGCAATTCGTTGTTTTTATTAGATTATGAACTTGCGAGGCACGCATTTTGCACCTAGCTTTCGCGTCTTTAGGTCGTCATTGTCTTCGGTGCATATTTCGCTGCTTTCCAATTTAGCAAACGTCTTTTCAACACTTGATTTCCCTGGTGCAAATAGATAATATTAAGAACATTATTAACAGAGTATTAGGAGTGGTAAGTGTAAAATAAAATTATTGTAAAAATTAAATTTAATGAAATAGTTAACTCTAATTAATCAATTTTTAAGCTGTTGTTAATATACCAATTTCTGTTAACATTGTTTGGACATCTGTACTAAAGTCCTGTAACGATACTCATGTGATACAAATTCATGAGATGCGGTAACTTATGCAAGATATTTTGACAATCGCTATCGGAAAATCACAATTTTTTTTTTAAATAATACCGACATTCTTGGAGAGTTGAGTTTCAAAGGAGACATTATCGCTGGTGTTGGCTTAATATTTCTTCCAGGATCAACTTTCAAGATCCTCAGACATTCCCTAATGCCATCAATTTCATTGACAACCAATTTTCTACAAATGTTTCGGTCAGCCACTTAGAAAAGTATGTGGGTTATTAAAAGCATAACTGCAGTCGATTTTGTACTATGGAAATGTGTCATAATGTCGAAGATATTATTAACTCTTACAGCAACAATTAAAAATTTACGAAATCATAACAAAATCTTTTGCAATGTTCCAAATGTTTGAAATTCGAATTATTCTACAAAAGACATTAAACAATTTCGAACTTTTCCTGTCTGATAACAAGTCTTTTGATAACTATTTATTAGCTTTGAGATCAAGCTTATTCAAAGCCAAAATTTTTCTAAACCAACACATAGACGATTGTTTCATAAATGCTTATGGTTCTCTCATATTGGAATTCTATAGAGTAAATATGGATAACCAATACATACTGGATGCAGATGCATATTCTAACTGTTCATATCATAAATATACAGGGTGGCGCACGAAGCGTGTTACAAAAACAAACCGTTATAACTTTTATGTGTGTGAGTAATCGAGTTACTTTTTTATTTGGCAAGTTATTTATTATACAATTTTTTAAAATGAATGCTTTGAATACCGAAAAGCGGGTTTTTATAGTGTAACGGTACCATGATTTGCAGTCCGTCATTTCCAAAGCAAATTCAGGTGATTTTTTGGCGGCACTCCCCCGAGTAAATGTAAAATTGTTAGGTTGGCAAACATGTTTGGCGAATCTGGAAGTATCGCAAGACCGTATCGTCAATATCCGTATGGTGCTGCATCGTCAATTCAGGCAAATCCAAGAGTTTCAACTGTCAACTTATCGGCACAACAACGGATAATTCATGATGACTTAAACAATTCGGTTAAACACAGATTTGTCTATTCGTCTGGAAATTGAAATTGCCGAAGAAAAGAATAACTTGATAAATTAGCTGTTTATGTCTGATGAGGCTCATTTTGATCTAAACAGAAATATAAACAAGCAAAGTTGCCGTAAATGATGTAAATCACATCTAGAAATAACCCCGAAGCAGAACTTCATCCAGAAAGAATCACTATGTACTTTCATCAAGATGTATAATCGCTGGGTTTTGTTAAACATATGATCCACGATCCATGCATCCAAGTTCTATATGTGAGGTGTTTTGAATCCAAGTTCTACATGTATGCAAGATGGAAATGTTCAAAAAAATTTTCAAATGATTTTGTACAATAATCGAAAGAATCCGTTAATGGTTATCCGTTGTATTGACGACGCGATGATAATGCTTCGTTGCTGTTAGAGGAAAGTCTTTAGATATAATATCGACTTGCAAAATATAATTGTCACATTAATGCAGTGGTGTGCTCTTCCGTTAAAAGTATGAAATTCCATTGCATTATGTTTTGATTAATGGTAAAAAAACTTGGGGCAGTGTATCAAGGATTACTGGAGGAACTTATTATTTGCATATTAACTTTAAGATTGCATTTGTTATTTGTGCTTTCAATATTCCAGCAAACGCATTAACACTTTGGGTGGAATTTGCAGATTATTTACACGAAGATTTTCGTTATTTTATTAACACATATATTTTAAAATTACTGTGAACATTTTTGAATTAAGTGATCCGTAAAGACACGTATCCCTGTGATATTTTCCTATTAAAGCATTTGAAATTTACTTAAATTGTGTGTTGGTAATTTTATTTTTTCCGCCGAGTCACTTTCAATTTGTTTTTGTTGCTATATTCTAAAMTAGTGCAATTGTTGGCGTTAGCTTATATTCCTTATCTAAATCTTTCTTTCTTGTTTTTATTCGTTTTCCATTTTTGTTCACAGTT
>NW_017537144.1:43744-64715 GCF_001853355.1 Bactrocera latifrons
CCTTCCGGATCTCTCCACTAATTTCTTGTTCTCAGCACGGTTTTCGTAAAGGSAAATCTACAATAACTAATTTGCTTGAATTTGTATCACATGTATCAAYGGGCTTTAGGGAGAATAAGTACACTGATGTTATATACAGAGATTTTAATAAAGCTTTTGATAAAGTATCCCATTCAATTCTCTTGAATAAACTTGATCTTCTTGGTTTTCAACCAATACTTCTAAAATGGGCTGCTCTTATCTTAGTAATAGAATTCAACAAGTCATATTTAACGATACTGACGCTTTTCTGACATAATCAATGTTCCTTCAGGCGTTCCTCACGGTAGCCATCTGGGCCCAATTCTGTTCTTGTTATTTATTAATGACATATCATCTGTTGTTTGGTTTTCAACAATTTTATTATATGCTGACGATGTAAAACTTTTTAAAAGGTATACTACATACAGCGAAAGATATCAGTTGTAAACAGACTTAAACAACCCAGTTTCTTGGTGTGATAGAAATGACATGCCATTGAACGATGTGTCTTTCACGTAGATCTATAGACCCTACTTCATACGCAATATAAAACTTTAGGTTGGAGCAAGTATGCAGTTTTGTTGATCTGGGAGTAACTATGGACGCCAAACTCATTTTTCATCTTCACGAATCTTTCTCGGTTTTTAAAGCTAAAAGCATTCTTAGTTTTGTTAAACGTTGGTCAGAAGAATTTAGAGATCTGCTCACCACAAAAATTCTTTTTACATCTTTGGTGAGGCCTATATTAGAGTATGYTTCCGTGGTATGGAACCCTTGTTACCAAGTTCATTCTGAGAAAATAGAGTCCGTTCAAAAAMAATTTTTACTTTTTGCCTTAAATCATTTGCATTAGGATTCCAGTTTAAATCTTCCCCCTTACACTAACCGTTTAAAATTTATAAATCTCCCTACACTCGCTAGTCGTAGGGAAATGCTTGGTATAATACTTCTTGTAAAACTCATCAATGGGTCAGTCTGTAGCCCATCTCTCTTGTCTGATATTAATTTTAAAATTCCCACTCGCTCTTACTTTTAAAATTTTCCAGAACAAATTTCGAGTTTTACGAACCATTCCGCCGCATATGTCACAATTTCAATTCTCATTCCAGCACATTTGATCTAACAGATTCTCTCTTTACCATTAAACAAATTATTTTAACTACTCTGAACAAATAACATTTAAAAATTATAAACTTTAATCTAGTTCTTAATTTTGGTTGTTGAAATTTTTGTTTCTGTAGCTGAACAGCTTAAGATCGCAACGCTTAAGACTCTCTTGCCTTTTATGACTCGGCTAATTCCGCTCGTTCGCTTATTGCGCCCCTCGCGTCGGTTGGGCGGTAGGAGGGTAATCGTTGAGTATTAYTATTATTATAATGTTACATGTACGTCACTAGATTTGCTTACATCCTTTTGAAGAAGAATATTTATTAAATGAATTTTGTGTAGCGCAAATCTGATTGATAAAGTTATTCGTAAAGTTAATTATCATGATACAGGATCAAATGTAGTTTGTTTGACAGTCCATGTAAGTTGTGGAAAAACATTARCACAAACGACAATAATTTGTAAACTAATTCATTGATTCAACATTGCCGACTGAAAAGAGATTCCATAATGATTTTAAACTGCCCATAAATCTGATGGAAGTACAGTACCGAATGTAATAAAAGCAAAGTAGCAATGAAACCATTTTATCAATATATGAAGTCAGTTGTGTTTGCTTCAACGAATAAGGTTTGTGGACTTATAACGACTATAATGAAGCTTATTACTGCCCCTGCTTCTTATAGTTTGCTGGGGTATACTCGCCGTGTCATGGGTTCATTATAATAAATTTTTAAACACCGGCACTCTCTACGAATTGTAACTTATTTAGCTTTATGAAAAAATCTTACTGATAGTTACAATTTGTGCTTAATTACTGTCTCCCGCGTTGTAATGCCGTTACCCGAGGGTAATGGTTCAGTGTGGAACATTAGTGCAACACTGTTTCCCGCTCTCAGTGAACGTATATCATAGAGAAGGTTTATGATTTGGATATCGTAACTTTTAGCAAGGGTACTTGGCAGAGATAAGCGAATTTCAATAAGTCAAATTATAAGCGTGTTTCACCCAGAGTGACTCGAAATTAACACACTTGAACATTTTCAGTGTTAAATGAGATATTGCTAATTTCAATTTAAAGAAATGTACGCCTACAGATTCGTTTACTTTCTATGCGCAGCYGACTCTTCATATAATTTATAAGTATATAATCGGTATATTATTTATTTGGTATCAAAGCATATACTTAGTACAAAAGTATGTATGTATGTTAAAATTTCTTGATTTGGAGGATGMAGTCATGTGTAGAAGTTCACGCAAGTGAGGAGTGGCCAGAAACAATTCATTTACATATGGCCTCAATCAGCTCACTACTTTCGGTCTTTGACCAAGGGTAGCCTAAGAACMGCCGTTTGAAGGCGAACTAAAGTGAGAAGGCGAAACATCCCCTTCATAGGGTTGTGCGCTGGGTTTGGAACCTGCCAGGTAAAAAAAAAAACACTACCAATGAAAAACCACCATCAGCCTCGGAAGAGAAACTCCCTTTTTGATGACGACCATGGATTAAGGACTAGGATTAAGGTTAGGATTTGAAGACATGCACCTGGAATGTTCGGTCCCTTAATTGGGAAGTTGTTGCTGCCCAGCTGGTTGATGTCCTGCTTAGAGTGAAATCTGACATCACCACCGTCCAAGAATTGCGATAGACGGGACAAGGACTGAGACATGTAGGTCCTTGTGTCATTTTCGCCGGGGCCTGCCACCAACCAGATCGATCATGTTATGACAGACGTAAGACACTACTCGGACCACTATCTTGTTCAGCCAAGATTCACATCCGCTTCTGTGCAGCAAAAAATGCACGCCAGCAAACACAAGGAAGATTCGACGTCGAGAAACTACAATCACAACAGACAGCCGAACGCTTTTCTAGTCGGCTTGCACTCCTGCTCACTGAGAGCACTCGTCAAAAACTCGGTATAAGGGAACTGTGGGACGGCATTTCAAACACCTTACGTACAGCTGCAACCGAAACCATTGGTTTTCGGAAAGTGCAAAAGAACAACTGGTACGACGAGAAGTGCCGTGTCGCAACGGAGAGAAAACAGGCTGCCTTCCTCGCAACGTTACGATCGACCACAACACGTGCGGAATGGGATAGGTGCCGAGAGGTGAAGAGGGAATCGAGACGCATTTGCAGACAGAAAAAGAAAGAGGCCGAAATGCGTGAGTAGGAAGATAAGCTCCAGCCTGCTGAATGGCAGTGAACGTACAAAGCCAGGAGAAGGCGAAACAGATTCCCCAATCGATTACGATAGAGCAGACGTTCCATTGCCCGACCATGAAGAAGTTCGAATAGTAGTTGCCCTTCTAAAGAACAACAAGGCAGTTGGGTCTGATGGATTACCAGCCGAGCTATTCAAACACGGCGGGGCAGAACTGATAACGAGCATGCATCAGATTGTTTGCAAAATATGGTCGGACGAAAGCATGCCCAACGATTGGAATTTAAGTGTGCTCTGGCCAATCCACAAAAACGGAGACTACCGTGATGTAAGCCTCCTCAACATCGCGTATAAAAGATAAAAGCTCACCGTCAGCAAGTTGATTGGACCTTATCAGTGTAGCATTCAACCTGGAAAGTCAATAACCGGCCAGATATTCACCATTCGCCAAATTTCGGAAAAGATCCGTGATTGGAGAATCGACACACCTGACAACACAAAAAGGAGATGCCTTTATGCCGCGATGTCTGAATTTGGTATCCCCGCAAAACTAATACGGCTATGTAAATTGACGTTGAGTAACACCTCCTTCAGCTCCTTCAGGATTGGGAAGGACCTATCCGAGCCGTTCGATACCAAACAAGTTTTCAGACAAGGCGACTTCTTCAACTTGCTGCTGGAGAAAATAATTCGAGCTGCTGCACTTAATCGAGCAGGTACAACCTTTTATAAGAGTGTACGAGGTGTGTTCAAAAAGGGTCGCGAATTTTGAATTTTCGCGGGTTACGTATATTCGAATTTCGAATTTTTTGTGGCGTTATGTTGGTGCTCATGTCTCTCATTTATGCAGACAAGCGCGTCCATTTTGATTGTGCATTTAATTGTTGACAGCTGCTTTGCTTGCACGTGTTTTGGATCGTCTTCGATTTTTACCTATTCAAAAAAATGAATCAAAGAACCTGTATCAAATTTTGTGTAAAAAACGAAATTAAATACACGGATGCATTCCGAATGTTGACTTGGCATAATGAAAACCTACCTTGGACTGAAGCAATGTTTATCGGTGGTACCAAATGTTCTCAGAAGACCGAGAAGATGTGACAAAAAGTGGCTTTTGCATCACGTTAACGCCCCTGCTCACACATCGTTGCTTGTGCGCGACTTTTTGGCCAAAAACAACACACTAATGATGCCTGTTACTTTTTCTTGTTCCCTAAACTGAAGAGACCCATGAAAGGACGACGTTACGCTCCTCTTGACGAGATAAAGACGGCATCGAAGGAGGCGCTAAAGAAGATAAAAAAAGTGATTTTTTGAAGTGCTTCGAAAATTGGAAAAACCGGTGGCACAAGTGTATAATATCTCATTTGGATTACTTTGAAGGGGACAAAATAGATATTCATGAATAAATAAATACTTTTTGAAAAAACACAAAATTCGCGATACCTTTTTGAACGCATCTCGTACAGCTGCTGCATATGCCGATGATATTGATATCATTGGCCTCAACACCCGCGCCGTTAGTTCTGTTTCTCCAAAACTGGACTGGACAAGGAAACAAAGCAAAGGGTCTGGCAGTGAACGAGGCAAGACGGAGTATCTCCTGTCATCAAACAAACAGTCGTCGCACTCGCGACTTGGCACTCACGTCACTGTTGACTGTCATAACTTTGAAGTTGTAGATAGTTTCGTATACTTCGGAACCAGTGTAAACACCACCAACAATGTCAGCCTGGAAATCCAACGCAGGATAACTCTAGACAACAGGACTGAGTAGGCAATTGCGAAGTAAAGTCGTCTCTCGACGAACAAAAACCAAAATGTAAAAGTCAATCATAATTCCCATCCTGCTAAATAGTGGAGAGGCTTGGACGATGACAACAATTGATGAGTTGACGTTGCGAGTTTTCGAGAGAAAATTTTTGCGAAAGATTTACGGTCTTTTGCGTCACGACGAATATCGCATTCGATGGAACAATGAGCCGTGTAAGATATACGACGACATTGACATATATAGTCCACCGAATTAAAAGACAGCGCTGGCTAGGTCATGTTGTCCGAATGGACGAAAACACTCCAGCTCTGAAACTCCTTTGAAAGGACCACTTTGAGAGGGACCTGGCGCCACGTAGCGAAAAGAAGAAACGACTGACTGCTCTTAACTCGGCTATAATCGCGTAAGCGGTGTCTATGCCAATTAAGAAGAAGAAGATTTTTTGTTGATTACATAAAATCATTAAAAATATATTAGGTTGTCAAAAAAGTCTTGCGGTATTTTAGCGGATTTTTATTGAATTTTCAATTGTTCATAAAATTTTTCATACTCATGCCGAGCTCTTGGCCGATGCTACGGCTGCTACTATGCCGGTCTCTTTCGACCAATTCAGCGATTTTTCGCAATTTTCGACGACAGGCCTTCCGGAGCGTGGCGCATCTGCGACCACCTCTACACCAGAATGAAAACGTTGAAACCATCGTTGTGTGGTGGAAAATGTATCGGGTCCATAAACTGCACAAATTTTATTGGCAGCTTGAGATGCATTTTTGCCTTAATCGTAGTAGTACTGTAAAATATGCAGTATTTTCTCTTTATTTTGCTCCATGTCTGCGACGCTATAACTCACGAACGACTTAAAAGAAACGACAATCAATCAAACACGTGTTAGCGCGTGAAATGAGCTTTCCAAAAAGGTAACCTAATATTATATAATAGAGTAAGGTTTGTACTCGTATTATTACCCAAATAATTAACATAGTCGGTTTACGCCAGGAACCTTCTCTTTGATATATGTTCTCTGCTCTATGGTTTGGGAAGAGAACGTATATCTTAGAGAAGGTTCACGGCAAAGAGAGCGTTAAAATATTTTTGGCTAACTCGGTCGGGATGAGGGCCTGCTCGGCAGGATAAATTTTACCAGTTGCGCTTGAACAGAGCTGAGCATGTAATAAAAATTATGTTCATAGTTATAGACTGTTATAGAGTTATAGAGCTGTTACAGACATATGTTAGCTTTTTCGATTATTTTATTTAGTTTGCTTTAGTTTTAAATTCAGGTTCTATTGAATATATTTTAATTTATTTACTTTTCCAAAGCAATAATTGTACTTAATGTGCAAATAAGGCCTACTTTTTTTAATTATTTCTTTTATTTCATATATTCATACCTATGTGTATACTTCATTACTTATGTATGTATATAACAATCATAATATATTAAAAAAATTAAATATAATACAATAGTGATAAATGTACATAAATCGTATATTTTATCATTCAGAACTTATATTCACATGTATCCTGACCATTAAAGAATGTATATGTTCGTTTTCGTGTATTCAAATCATATTTTCCCTTACCAGTAATAATAAAATAATATGTATTTACATAAATACTATGTGCGCATGACATTGCCACACAAATATTGTGCACACATACATATATCTCTGCGTACACATGTAAATGGTACATGCTACTAAACCAAACCCCTGTGAAAGGAGGCAAAAACACGTCACAAACTTCGGCGTGGTTTGTGATTGCGATGCAAGCGAAGAGGAAGCTTGAAAACGAGAAAGAAACGTTAAAGAGTAAGAGACGAAATGACTTGGCAAAACACAACAAACGCAAATACCTGACAGTGTAGACCCCCCGGAATATCAGGTACTTGAATGGCAACTGGTGAAAAGCAAGCATAATAAACCAAATTTGAAAAAAAAAAAAACAGAACTAAAAATCTCCAAACGGAAACTGAAGAGAACAGAAGCCGTGGTGATTTCGAAGACCAGTGAGATGTCTTACGCAGAAATGCTGAAGAAAATGAAATTTGGCAATATCAAAAAAACCCCTAGACGCAAATAAAATAAATATAGGTTGGGTTAATTATAGGGTCCGGGAAATTACAAGATCTGTCCGATGCTTCAAATGCTTTGAGTTTGGCCATAAACATATCGCGCAGCTTTCAAAGCAGCAAAGATCTCACCGAGCAGTAAGGAGCTATTATGTCTCTTATGCCCTCAAGGAACTAATAAGCACCCGACTGGTAACTGCAGTTGCCCAGCTTATAAAAAGGCTGCATACATTTTTACACTTGCTACGCCACTGCTAGCCTATCCCTTATTGAATTCCAGGATATGCTCTTTAGGCTCACATCGCGCAACCCCGCTAGTCATTGCTTGTGACTTCTAAACATGAGAGGTTGAATGGGGGAGTATGATCAAAAAACGGGAAGGGCACAGCCCTACTATCATCACTTGCAAGTCTTGATCTTATACTCTTTAACAAGTCAACATCCATCAAAGGAAGAGCGTCATTGTATATCGACCTCACCTTATGGAGAGTGTCGGACGTTTATACACATAGTAACCACCAGGCTATAATTTTTGATATCAATATACATAATACGCAAATCTGGTATTTTCGCACCTAAAAACGTAATAAGACGCTAGAAAACAAAAGTGTGTGATACAGATATGCTCGAATGCGCTATTAACCATGTAAGAGAGGATCCACTAGGGAACGCTCGGTACCAGATAAAACACATCACAAAATCACTAGTAGCGGTAACCGATGTCACGAAGAAAAGACGGAGGAATCAAGGCCCCACTATACTGGTGATCTGAAGAAATCGTTCAAGTAAGAGCTGAATGTCTCAAAATTTTACGCAGACAACAACGGGCTAGAGGAAGTGGAGATTTCGCGGAACTCCTTATAAACTTCCAGGAAAAAATGAAAGAATTACATAAGGCCATAGCCAACAGCAAAAGAAATGCATTTAACCAACTTATCTCAGAGGTAGATAACGACCCTTGGGGGAAAAGCCTACCGAATCGTAATGCAGAAAATAGGTAGATCAAGAACTCCACCTATATCTCACTCAATTTTACGTAAGATATTCCATAGCTTATTTCCAAGATGCAAACCTATGCAAGTGCCTATTCTTCAAATTAACCCGGACGAAATCGCTGAAGTGTCCCACGAAGAAATACAACATGCGGTGAAAAGAATCAAGATATTCAAGGCACCCGGCCTGGACGGAATAACCAATTTCGTAACTAAGCGTATCATCCAAAGAAAGCCAGCATTGTTAAAAAACGCCTAAACAAGCTGCTTGAAGGAAGGGATCTTTCCCAAATGTATACTTGATACGGATGAAAAAGTTTTCGAAACAATTATTTGTAGCGGCTCGAGAAATATACGGAAGGTAATTCTGGGTTGAATCCAATGCAATTCGGTTTCCGGAAAGAACGAAGCACAGTGGATGCGATAAATGCGGTCACCAAAATAGTGGGAAAAGCTCTGGAAGGGAGTAGATGGCGTTGGGGTGACAAACAATACTGTGTTGTCATTATCCTGGATATTAAAAACGACATTGCGGTCGTAGTTGTAGCTAAACCCTAGACGAGGCGAGAAACAAGTGTATTGAAAGCATTAACAATATTTAAAAAATGGCTCGAGACAGCTGTCTTACAACTAGCAGCACTCAAAACTGAGGTGGTTTTAATGAGCAGTCGAAAAATAGTGAAAACACTTGAGATATGTATTGGGCATACCATAAAGTGAAGCCACGTCTCAAAAGATTTTCGTTCAAGCAGTACCTTATTGCTGCACACACCAAAGCGGCGAGGTCTGTGTCGGCAATACCAAGAATAATGCCCAATATGCCCAGCAGCTTTTTGACAACTGTCAGTAGCTCCATCATTCTGTACGCGGCGCCACTTTGGATATCTGCTATTAGACACTTTCAACAAGCGACTAGTTTGTAGGGAAGCGGTGACAGTCGGCGATCGTTCGCTTATTTTTTCGGCACAGCTCAGATATTGTGACGCTTTGACGTCGCGTCAATCCTTCGACAGATTGACCCTTTGACATGACAGAAAAAAAAACATGAGCTTCGGCACTGGTTGTCCGTGTCAACGGAGATTTCACGTGTAGCCTTTCTTCTTTTTCTTAATTCGCGTAGACACCGCTTACGTGATTATAGCCGAGTTAACAACGGCGCGCCAGTCGTTTCTTTTTTTCGCTACATTGCACCAATTGGATATTCCAAGTGTGGCCAAGTCCTTCTCCACCTGGTCCTTCCAACGGAAAGAAGGTCCCTTCCTCTACTTCCCCCGGCGGGTACAGCGTCGAATACTTTCAGAGCTGGAGTGTTTTCGTCCATTCGGACAACATGATCTAGCCAACGTAGCCGTGGTCTTTTAATTCAATGAACTATGTCAATTTCGTCATATATCTCACACAGCTCATCGTTCCATCGAGTAGCAAAAGACCATAAATCTTCCGCAGAACTTTCCTCTCGAAAACTCGCAATGTCGACACATCAGACGCCCACGCCCTGATGGATGAGAAGGACGATGTAACCAAAGATACCTTTTATTAGTGCTTGGAGCGTACTTATGAGAGCTGCGCAACCCACGATGTCAAAAACGTGATCGGCGACTTTAACGCCAGGGTGGGAAAACAAGGTATCTTTGACACTAAGACCGGTAAATTCAGCCTCCACGAGGAAACATCCCGAAATGGGTGGAGCATGATCGACTTCGCCGGGGCCCGAAATATGGTTATCTGTAGTACTAACATCGACTCGGACCACTATCTTGTTGCAGCCAATATTCGCACCCGCCTCTGTGCAGCAAAAAACGCACGCCAACAAACACAGGGAAGATACGACGTCGAGAAACTGTATTCACAAGAGATAGCGGAAAGATTTTCTACTCGGCTAGCACTACTGCCCTCTGAGAGCAATCGTCAACAACTCGGTATAAGGGAACTTTGGGACGACATTTCAAACTCCTTACGTACAGCTGCAACCGAAACCATTGGTTTTTGGAAAGTGCAAAAGAACAGCTGGTACGAGGAGAAGTGCCGTGTCGCAGCAAAGAGAAAACAGGCTGACAACATCGCAACGTTACGATCGACCTCAATACGTGCGGGATGGGATAGAGACCGAGAGTTGAAGAGGGAATTGACACCCATTTGCAGACAGAAAAAGGAAGAGTCCGAAATACCTGAGTACGAAGACCTTGATTAGCCGGACGAAAGGGGTAATGCTCGAAAGTTCTACGAAAAAATGCGGCGGATTACAGAAGGTTTCAAGACCGGAGCATACTCTTTTAGAACCCCCAATGGTGACCCAGTCATCGATGCTCAGAGCATACTTAAATTATGGATTAAAACTTCTCCAGCCTGCTGAATGGCAGTGAACGTACAACGCCAGGAAATGGCGAAGTCGATTCCCCAATGGAGCAGACGTTCTATTTCACGACCATGAAGAAGTTGGAATAGCAATTACCAGCCTGAAGAACAAAAAAGCGGCGAGGGCCGATGGATTGCGGCGACATCGCGAATAAAGTTCTATCGAGCGTATTGTGTGAAAGATTAAAGTCCACGGTCAACAAACTGATTGCACCTTATCAGTGTGGCTTTAGACCTGGCAAATCAACAACCGAACAAAAAAACACTCCAGCTCTCGAAGTATTCGACGCTGTACCCGCCGGGCTAAGCAGAGGAAAGGAAGACCTTCAATCCGTTGGAAGGACCAGGTGGAGAAGAACCTAGTTACGCTTGGAATATCCAATTGGAAAAAAGAAGTACATCCGTTAAGTGAACAAAACTATAACACTCAGTAGCAACTGGTTGTAAGAGTATAACTAGTAAAATCCCGCTAAATGAATAACTACATAAGCCTAAGACATTAAGTTTTAGAGATGTTATATTGGAGCCTTATGAGAGCTATGGTGGCACCGCTCACTTTTTGAGGAAATCCCATATCTCAGGACTCGACTAACCGATTTCGAAAAATTTGGTACCTGGAATTTTTTTATATTCTTATGTTACGTTGTGAAAATGATAGAAATCGGACAATAATAACGCTCACTTCCCATATAGCACTATTTAAAATTACACTTGATTCTTATATTTTCCAGTACACAAATCAAGAAGTAATTAATATAACGGGAGTAAACCTTGCACGAATAATGCCCTTAGTGTGTGCCACTTTATTACTAAAAATTGTTCAAAACCGACGAAAACTGTTTACGCCGCTAGGTACGGAATATGTGGAGCCCAGTACCTATAGTTGACTTTTGATCTAAAATATCGGTCAATGAGTTAGATATATAATTGGAATTCAGGCTCTGACAATGGTATGCCTGTATGACAAAAATGAGTTGAATCGGACCAATACTTCCCTTAGCCTTCATATACCTAATATAAATATAATCAAGCTTCCGGGTGACTTTGTACCGCATATATGTAAGAATATCGGCCAATATGTGAAATAAATGAAAATAAGCTGGCGTGTTTAACTCATAACAGTGCATCATTGTGCCAAAAATAAAAAAAAAAAAAGTAAACGAAAACTTGGCTTAGCCCCCATATAACTAATATCACGATTTTCGAATATCGGGTTGACTTTACCCTATATGATTAGTTTTTTAGTAAGTGACATCTAATAGTACATGGTATTGGAAAATATAGATTAAATCTGGTCGATACTACCCCAACTTCCATATACTACGTACAAGGATTTTCGTTTTTCGAATAATTCAAATATTTTCTTAAAAAAACGTGAAAAAGGTGTTATTAGAAAATTAATTTAATTTACAGTTTACAGACTGTCTTAAAAATAGCACTGTCGTCAGAAGATATATAGCCTCATCAGCAAACCGATAAGTTAAATAAAAAGGGAATTTTCCTTAAAGGAAGCAAGACGTGAAGTAGAGTTGCCACTAGAATGATCCAACACTACAGAAAATCATGTAAAAAATTAAAAAACAAATTTTACAAAGCTCATGTCAAATTAAAAATTATGTGTAAAAAAATTTAAAATTTTTTCTTGACAAACCGTGTTATTTCAAAATTGTGTTAAAAAAGACCTCATATATGTATGTTTTCGCGAGTTCAAAACATATTATCACTTATCAATAATAACATGTGAGCAGCGCATGTACATACGTAAATTTGTGTGCCACACAAATAATGCATACACAAACCTTCCAAGAATGTTAGAGAAAGTTTCTATCATTAGCTTGTAAATTTGTGAACAGCCAACATTCAATGCTTCATGCGAAATTTCCGTTGCTGCGGAAAACCAATTGGCCAATTTTCAAAGAGTCAATGAATGAAATTATCAAAACAGCCACAACCCATTTTGTATTGTGAGGTTTGCTTTCACACGTCACAAATTTTCGAAGTAATTATAGCCGCGCTAACAACAGCGCGCCAGTCGTTTCTCCTTTTCGCAACGCGGCGCCAATTGGAAATTACAAATGAAGCCAGATCCTTCTCCACCTAGTCACTCCCTTTTAGTGCAAGTTTTACTCTTCTTCTGCTTTCCCCGGCGGCTATTGCGTCAAATACTTTCCGAGATGAAATATTTTCGTCCATATGTTAATTCTGGTTCATTGGAATTTAGATAACTTCGAAGTTATGACTGTCAACAGCGACGTGTGAGCTAATCGCGAGTGCGACGACTGTTTGTTTGATGACAGAAGATATTTCGTTTTGCCCTCGTTCACTGTCATACTCATCTGTTTCGCTACCTTATCCAGAATGGAGAAAGCAGAACTAACGGCGCGGATGTTGAGACCAATGATATTAATATCATCAGCATATGACAGCAGCTCTGCACTCTTATAAAGGATTGTACTTGCTCGATTAAGTTCAGCAGCTCGATTTCTCCAGCAGCAGATTGAATAAGTCGCGCGATAGGAAGTCGCATTGTATCGAACGGCTCGAAGAGGTCATTCCCAATCCTGACGGAGATTTTGGTCGAATATCTGGTCGGTTGTTGATTTGCCAGGTCTAAAGCCATACTGATAAGGTACAATCTGTTTGTTGGCAGTGGGATTTAATCTTTCACACAGTACGCTCGATAAAACTTTACATGCGGTGTTTAGGAGACTTATCCCACAGTAGTTGAAGCAGATTGTGTGTCAGGCAAGCTTTCATCCGACCATATTTAACAAAGAAGCTCAAAATCAGTTCTTCGCCGCCATGTTTGAATAGCTCGGCCGGCAATCCGTCAGTCCCCGCCGTTTGGTTGTTCTTCATACTGGTAATTGGTATTCGAACTTCTTCGGGAAATGGAACGTTATCGATTGGGGAATTGGACTTACCATCTCGTGGTGTTATGTCTTCATTGTCATTCAGCAGACTGGGGAAGTGTTCCCTCCATAATTGCCTTCCGTCTATCACAACATGATCGATCTTGTGAATTTTTCTATGCTGGAGTCTCGCACTACAGACGGTTGTCCTCAGGGACAGAGTCTCTTTCCCACCACAAATCCCACACCGAATTTGCGCTCCTTTATATGAATAATTAAATATCCTGAGACATAAGAGTTTTATAATCTGGGTAAAACTTGGACATTGGGCGCTTACCGCCCACTTTTAGGTGAAATCACATGTCTTGAGACTCGCCCCACCGATTTGGTAGATGATATTCTTTTGTTGCAGTGTAAAAATAGGCGGAATCGAATTACAACCACGCTTACTTTCATTATAACAGAATTTGATAACCCATATGACTCTTTCGCTTTCCAGTATTCAAAGCAATAAGAAAAATGTACAAGGGAATACAGATTTGCACGAACAATGCCTTTGAAGTATGTCACTTTATGACCACATCCAACACAAACTGTTCAAGCCCTGAGGTAGCGAATGTTTCAACTCCAATATATATAGTTGACATTTTATATAACTAATATCCGGTTTTTTCGAACGTCCGGCTGACTTTACTCCATATGCTTATGTGAGGTAGATATGTCCATTAAAAAAAAAATTGATGTTTAAGCAGAAACGATGCATCGAAACATGATATCATTGTTATGTAATGCATCGAATAAAAACATCGATGTATCTAAAGGTCCCTTACAGCGAAAGCAATAAAAAATTATTAAAATAATTAAAACTGTTAATTAAGTTGCTATCATGATAAATGATATCCTTGAAAACAATTTTATTCACCACTATAAGTTTTATTTTATTTTCTTGTTTACTCACTGTTTGATTACGTTTCAACAATAGACGTTCGAATGGAACTGATGTATCCAATTGTTAAGTATTTCAAAGCTACAGCCCTACTTTAAGAAAACGCTACAACTCATTTGTGAGGTTATTCTTTCTCAAACTTGTCAAGAAAAAATTTCAAAAAACTCACCAAATTAGGTTAAAAAAACACCTTGCTGTAAACCAGCTGGACGACCAATAAAAGAGTAATTTTGCAAACTTATTAAATTTAATGCATAGGTGATAATATCATTTTTTCAATTAAATGCTTCTTATAATAAACAAATCGGCTCCCAAAATTAGCTCGACTGGCGCTGACTTGGGGAACTTGTTGTTGTAATTTTGCAAACTTATTAAATTTAACGCATAGGTGATAATATCATTTTTTCAATTAAATGCTTCTTATAATAAACATATTTTTAAAATAAAAATTCGGAAGCACACTTACCACGTCTGGATCGGTTGAGCTGTCGCAAAAGAAGAAGTAGCGCAACTTTTTTCCAATTAATGTTTGGTTGCGTTCGAATTGAAACTTCGAAAAAATTTCTGCGAATACAGACGTGGCAAAAGGAATTGGGAGGGGCGGCGTCAACATTCCGCCCGCCTTGCAGTATTACTGCAAATACAGTTTACAATTAATTTCTAAAACTAACGTGCGAATGGCTCATGTCCTTCCTCTCCCACGTCTTCTTTGCAAATGGGGTGGCCGACGAGACGAATCGAGTCTTGTTTGGTTCGGGAAATGCCGCTGAGATGAATCGGATCTCAGTCGGTCATTGTCATGCCGCCAATTTGCATAGAAGTCACCACATTCCGAGGTCGGCGAAACGACTCGAGTCTAACTCGATCCTGGGTAGATGGTAAATGTGAAAGGCTTCGGCAGCCAGTGCACTTAATTGTGCCGATATTATACGACGTCGTATTTTGGGCGATGAGATGTCCCACTGCCACTGGTTGTAACCCTGGCAACATGAGCCGGGAGTAAACGTCGGCTCCCAAAATTAGCTCGACTGGCGCTGACTTGGGGAACTTGTTGTCCTCCTCCAGAGACTTTACTGGTATCGGTGCTAACGGATGACGTTGTATTAAGGCACTTTCTGAAATTTTTGATTCTCCGCCATTACTCTGGCTCGATCTTGGGCGTGTGATAGGCGGGAGAAGCATCATTGGTCACAGCTTTGCGTGACTGATGACGACGGTTGGCACGGTTGCGAGGAGTCCGAATCCGTCGTGCCGATTGTCAATGAATTCTTCTCCATTTCCTCGCTTCCTCGACCTGCTGTGCCCATGTTAATTCAATGATATCCTCGTCTGGTTCTTCAGCACCTGATGCCATGAAGCATCGTGTGGTGTGGGTTGGCACAACGTTTACAGCGTATTACGCTGTCGTATTCATTCTTTGAATATTTCGATGCGAGGCAGTTGCTGCAATAGCGGTGGATCAATGTTGTCCTCAGCCTAATTTCTGGAGACATCTTCCGCAACTTTGGGCATCAGTGAAGGAGATGGCTGTCTACGCATAGGGGGCAGTTGATTGTCCCCATTTTGAATAATTTCCTAAATGAATAGGAAGATTATTAAGGTGTGAATTTGTAATATAAAATTAACATTGATTGGGTACAATGACAATCTCTTTGATAAGCCGATAAATTAAATTACGTTGAGTTTGGATGTCCACCGCCCGAACTCGTGGATCCAACCCTGGATATACTTTGATGATGCTGCCTAATCTCCATTCATTTGGAGGTACATTTTCGACACGAACTACCACCAGGTCGTTGTCTTGGACGTTCTGTTTTTAATGTTTCCATTTCCTTCCTTTCTGGAGTTCCTTTAAATATTTGGTTTTCCATCTCTGACAAAAGTGCTTAGAGCCTTTAATTTTTGGCATTGGTTTACTAATGATAGCGGGATCTCAGTAATTTCTGGTTCTGCCAATGCATTTTGCATTATTATTTTGGTATGATTTTGTAGCTCTTCCATAGTCATTGGTTGCAGTGCAAATGGGTTACGCTGATTGCTATTGTGTTGATGCTGCTGATGATGTTGTTGTTGACGTTTTTGTTGTTTAGATATAGAATTAGTAATATTTTCTTTACAAAAATTAATTTGTGTTTGTTGTTGAGTTATTGTTGAATTTTGTCCTGTTAAAATCCAACCGAACACCTAAGAGACTCTTGGACTGGTAGGCAAATTTAATACATTGGCTCTAATAGAGGCCATATGAGATTTGGTAGAAATCTAAGTAGTGTCTGTAGCTAATTGCTCACTCTGATTACGGTGAATCATAGAGTGATATCTCTGTTTACATTTGGAACAATTAAAGATACTTTTATTTGCGTTAGGCTGCACCTCAATGAATCTTTGACAAGTTTTCCAAATGTGCGATTGAGATGATCACAGTTTACATTTAACATTGTTTGTCTTGGCGTGATGGGAGTTGATGGGTTTGGATCCAATCCTTGACTGCACGGTACAGATACCAATCCGACCTTCACCATTCAATTCCCACGACAGCCGGCTCTACGCACCGGAATTGACTCGGATTTCATCCGACCAAGGGCTGTTTTTCGGCGATCTAACCCCGTTTGGATCGGTGAGTATTAATCTTTGTTTGTCGCCATTGGAGCAACGCCTTGCAGCAGGATTGCTCCGTATCCTCCTGACACCTGGCATTGAGTCCAACCCGGGCCTGGCCGAATTTTTCTGCTGCATATGCGCAAAACGGCTCCATCCAAACTCCACTGGGCCAGGTGCAATACATGCAATAAATGGAGCCATCTTAAGATCTGCTCAGGCCTTAAGATTCATAGGGAGTGGACCACGCGTTACGAGGCCCCATGTTGCCTACTCAATACTGCGACGCTAGCCTCTACGGCTGTGCACTCACCCACTCACCCTGAGTGGCCAACAGAGGACCTCCACGGTCCCTAGGAGCGCAACTAGGCAACATAGCTCCCACTCTGACTTGCCCCCCAACCTTCATCCTGCTCTAATCCTCGTGCGAGAACCAATCAGCAACTCCTGGTTCCTCGCACAGTCTGTTCCGTGTGTGGCCGTCATACGTCGGAACATCACATCAGTCAAGTGCAACTCTTGCGCTGGCTGGTGTCACTTCCCCACTTCCCGGCGTGCTCTGGCCTGCGCACCACACGTGAGTGGAGTGAGTCGTACGTTGCCCCATGGTGCAGGAGTCTGCCACCGCAAAACACAACAGTGGCGTCGCCAACCAACACCCCAGGACGACACCCGCCCCTGCGGGTTCTGCAGCTGTAACAAGTACCACCCACACGTCCCTCCCTCACCCCCAGGATCATCCACGGACACCCGCGACAAACCCGGCGACTTCAATTTAACTGTAACGGACTCCAGAGCAAGATCGAGGAGATAGTTGCACTTATGAATCGGGAGCGCGTATCGATAGCTGCGGTCCAAGAAACCAAGCTAAACAGCCGCTCAGATCTTCTGAGTTGTGCCGGTTTCAACATTATCGCACAACACCGTGCAGTATCGTCTAATTGATGTAAACATCGACCGCAGGGATACTACCCTAGAATGTCAGGGCATAGCTATCCGGTCAGGCGAAGTCGAGCTCGAAATATTTAATATATACATCCCCCCAGTTACATAGGTCCGCTACGTCGTGGTGAAATCCGTTTGGTGCTAGGCGACTTTAACGCGCACCCCGATCTTTGGCACTCCTGTCTGTCAAATGATCGTAGAGGAATGGAGCTGCCAGAACAGATTGACGATTCCCCCCATCAGAGTTATGGGCACTTGTAGTAGCTCGCCTGGTCTGATAAATAGCATAACCTGGCGACCTATGCTCACTCCCACATCAGACCATCTGCCCATGATTATCTCGATCGAGAAACCTGCCGATTTCGTTTCTGTGGACAACCGTACCTTCGTTAACTTTCACAAAGCTAACTGGGTCGGTCTCACAGAATTTACTGAGAGCAGAATTTACTGAGAGCAACATCAACGCTCTACCCATTCCTACGGACGTATGCGTTGGCGAACGTCAATTCCGCAAGGTGATCGCAACAGCTACCGCTCGCTTCATCCCAGCTGGACGAATAGCGGGAATCCGCCCCAACTTCCCAGCCGAAGCAGCCGTTTTAGCTAATGAGCGCGACACCTTAATGCCGATCCCGGGGATCCCCGAATAAGGGATCTCAATTTGGAGATTCGGCGTATGGTAAATCAGCATAAGCGGACAAAATGGATAGAGCACCTGAAGTCCTACAACCTCTCCACCGGTGTGAATAAGCTTTGGGCTACTGTCCAACCCGAAGAGTCACGACGACCGAGTTGAAGTTCAATTTAATGGTCATGCCTCTTGGGACTCGAAGAAGTGCGCGAGCTGTTTTAGCCGGCATTTTACACTGCACCCTTCGGTAGAAAAAGCCAAACGATGTGTTAACCGACGGCTGCGCAAAATGCCAAACGACGGCGCGCCACTTACTTTCACCGATGAGGAGGTTCAGGGTGTCATCAACAAAGCAAAATCTTCCAAATCCATTGGCCCTGCTGGAATCAACATGTTAATGCTAGAGCATCTAGGCTCGACGGGAGTAAGATATCTTACCAAGGTCCTCAACCTGCCGCTGACCACTCTTCAAATACCCGATGTGTGGAAAGTCGGAAGAGTGGTCCCACTACTGAAACCTGGGAAACTCGCCAACAAAGGGGAATCGTATCGACCAATAACTCTCCTCTCCCCAGTAGTGAAGACACTTGAGGTCTTGTTACTCCAGATCTTCACTCACCACCTGAGCCTAGCCAGTCACCAGCGTGGATTCCGAAAAGTGCACAGTACCACCACAGCACTTAGCGTCATAAACGCTCAGATAGTTCGTGGCCTCAACCAGAAACCACCCTATGAGAGAACGATCCTCGTAGCGTTGGACCTGTCAAAAGCTTTTGACACGGTCAACTACAAAACGCTACTGCAGGACATTGAGAAAACCACGCTTCCTCCAGGGCTCAAGAGGTGGACCATGAATTATCTGCGTGGTCGTCAGTCATCCGTACTATTTCGAGGCGAAACATCCAAACTGACAAGAATTAAACAGAGGGTTATGCAGGGTGGTGTCCTCTCCCCGCTACTGTATAACTTCTACATCTCAAAACTTAAACAACCACCAGAGGGGGTTTCCATAACCTCGTACGCTGATGACTGTACGATATTGACGTCAGGCAATGGAATCGATGGCATGTGTTCGAAAGTAAACAACTAACTATCCGACCTTTCTCGTTTCCTCACTGCACGAAACCCCACACTTTCCCCCACGAAATCCACAGCGACCATATTCACGAACTGGACGAAGGAGTATAGACTTGAGCTTAATATTGCAGTCGACGGCGTCAAAATTCCGACTGTCAACAACCCTAAGATTTTAGGTGTCACCTTCGACAGTCTATGCTATTTCTCTCCCCATACGACCGCGATTATCGCCAAAGTACAGAGCCGCAACAAAATCCTCAAGTCGCTAGCCGGCAGCACATGGGGAAAAGACAAAGAAACGTTGTTGGCAACTTACAAGGTAATCGGCCGACCGGTCCTTAACTACGCAGCACCCATATGATCGCCTGGATGAAGTGGCACGCAGATGAGGAAACTCCAGACCTGCCAGAATACAGCACTCCGGACCACGACGGGATGCCTCTTGATGTCTCCCATCGAACACCTACATAGTGAGACGCTTATGCTCCCAGTTAAGGAGAATAATGAACTCCTCTCCCAGCAGTTCCTGCTACGATGCTTTCGTAGAAATCATTCTTGCAGTTATCTGCTTGGAGCGGAACCGCCTCCTAGGAGCATGAAGAGGTCATTCCTTGACTACGTCGACGACATCGTACCATACGCCGACAGGACCTCGGACGCAACAGACTTTCAACAGGCACTGACCGCCATTCGCAGTGGAGCCATCAACACCTTCACCGACTCCCTTGCCGTGAATGGCGTACTAGGAGTCAAACCACCACCCAGAGCAGACGAAGAGCTCGAGTTKCCGCGAGAAACGCGAGTGACCCTTGCGCAACTTCGTTCTGAATGTTGTAGCAGGCTAAACTTCTACTTATCCCGAATAGACCCTGACATACCTAATGTATGTCGACACAATGCAACATTCATCACACAACTCATACTCATCACACAACACAACAGTCAGCACACAACTTACATTATCATACACGCAACCCCACGCAACAAACCAACCACACTACACACACACCATACGTTATCGTTTTCACCACCTAATCGATCAAAAGGGATTGCTTAGATCGGGATGGGTTCTATTCGATTTCTACGCCCGAAAAAGGTACACGTTTCGCCAACTCTTCAACGGTTGATCCGCGTATAGTTCGTTTTGGGTCCAAATTTGGAAAGTTTTTTCGGTTGTGTGAGTGATGTGCACTAGCAGCAGCAGCAGTGAAATAATTAAAACCAAAAGAAAATTTATATACTTATTAAAAACATAAAACATTGTGAACCAAGTTTAATTATACGATTGAATTTTTGCCGGAAATATAAGTGGTTGAATTTTTACCCTTTCCCTTTAACGACAAAATCTTTCATTTAAACACAAGCAAAAAGGGATACATAACCACAGGCAAAGCGTAAGTATTCCCCCCACATCACCAGTGAAATCAAATGAAATAAACA
>NW_017537144.1:67565-70693 GCF_001853355.1 Bactrocera latifrons
TCGTATGCAGATGCAATCAACAAAACATTTGCATACATACTCACATATTTAATATTGACATATTTACGAATATATAAAAAATTGTTTACTTATTTTCCGCGCATTTCGTTATATTGCATATTCATACGTATTACATACATATGTGACAATTGTGCGAAACTACAAGGGAAACAAAAGAACACACAAACATTAAGCATAACTATATGCATATAATTATATACATACATACGTAGATTTTTGCGTTATTGATATTTTCCTTCTTTTTACGTTCTTATCTCAAAGATACACGTACTAAGGAATACTATACAAATTAAACGAAAGTATTTCGCAGATACGTTAAATAATACACGGTAAAAAAAAAACTTAATTATAATAATAATTATACAATACACAAACATTTTTTGATTTTCACAATTTATGCGGTGAATACGTGTTCGTAAATTTATATTATATCATTCAATTAATTAATAATAAAAGTTTCAATTATATTTTTCTTTTCTTTTCATTTTTATTTACACATTTGCTCATATTACCAATTTTTTAATTGTAATTCAAAGCAAAATATTTCTAATCTCAAAGCTTACAATTCAAGTCAATAAATGCAATTGGAAAAATCAAGAGAGGTTAAACCAAGAACACCTCAATTATTAGAAATTCCGAAAATGGCTGATGATGATAAATCACAAAGCACACCTGCAGAAGCTACACGCTCAAAGCGTCAAACAAAAAAGAACCAAAGATAATTCAGTGTCAAGGTTCATAACTGAAAGTGACAGTTTTTTTAGATACTGCACAAGATTTACTGCCTCCGCCTTTAATGATAACACAGAATCGATTCTAAATTTAAAAATTCAAAGCATAGATAGCATATGGGCACGCCTTCTGACTGCATGCGATACAGTACTAGATACTGACGATGCTGAACTCCCAGAAAACATAAAAGCCTCGGCGTCAGCTAAATACGAAAACTGCCTCGAACAATGAAATTACGAAGGCAATGATATTTAACCAAATAAATTTATTAAGGCCTTGTAGAGCCACTACTCCTTCTCCGACAATAGTTACGACTCAAAAGGAAGAAATAGATACAGGTATATTCTTGACAGTGCCAGCTTGTGATACTGAAGTTTTTCACGGAGGATATGAGCAGTGGCCGTCCTTTCGGGACATGTTCACTGCCGTATACATAAACCTTCCGAAACTTTCACGAGCTCAAAAGCTGTACCATCTCAGGTACAAAACAAAAGGGGAAGCAGGCAGTATCGTCAAGCGTTTCGCTTTAAATGACGAAAACGTTAATCTGGCTTGGGAAGCACTGGTCGAAAGATACGAAAATGAAAGAGTTTGGTAGACAACAAAATAATAATTTTAATGAATTTACCAAAAATTCAACAAGAAACCAGCCAAGAGTTTCAAAAACTATACTCGACAGTGACTAATTTTTTATCTGTGTTAGAAACACAAAAGATTTCCACAGAATCGTGGGACCCTATCCTAGTAAATATTTGTGCAGCAACACTGCCTGATGCTGCTTTGCTACGATGGGAGCAATCACTTGTGGCAAGAAAGAAATCGCCAAAATGGCATCAAATGAAAGAATTTTTAACAACTTAGTACGAAATAGCCGAGCGAGTTGACAAAAACATAGTCAAAGCAAAAAATAACCAAAATGAGTCGAATAAAAACTTTTTTAAACCCCAAGCCAGCAATAATATACAATATAATAGGCACGCTAATAGAAGCCAAATATTTGGGACAAATCAAACAAATCATTGGCGATCATTACGTGAAATATGTAAAGGAGGTCACAATATAAGATCTTGCGAAAAGTTCAAAAAAATGTCATTTTCAGATAGGAAAAATCGTGTCCGACAACATAAACTTTGCATCAACTGTCTGTCCAATTCTCACGAGACAAAAGACTGTGAAATCAAATTTAATTGTGTGTACTGTCAACGAAGACATCACTCATTGCTTCATATTACAAATTTTCAAAATACGAAGSAAAATCAATTTCATAAAACCACCGGGTTAGTCACTACAACTAAAAGTGATAACACCGAAATCTCAAATCCCGAAAAAAGGGAAAAACAACCATGTTGCTCTAAAGCAGCAAAAATTCAAGCTCTCCATTCAGAAAATGAAAGCAAAATTCTTTTACCAACTGCGGTCATCGCTATTGAACATAGAGGAGAATTATTCAGATTAAGAGCATTAATAGATCAAAGTTCTCAAAGATCCTTTATATCGTCTAAAGCTAAAAATCGGCTAAAATTTCGTGTTAAAAATTCAAATTTCCTAATTTCAGGAATGGGTGGAAGAATTATACAAAATTCAAACAAAATCTGCCCAATCACTATAGTCTCCCCAAGCGCGGATATAAGAATAGATGCACAAGTGGCCAAGTCACAGAAAAAATTAATTCTTTTACAACTGAAGTTGAAAATATTTCAAACGAATATTTAAATGATGAACTCAAAAAAGACCAGGCATGCGAAGCCTATTATAAGTCCACAACTGCAAGAAACAAAAATGGTCGTTATGTTTTGCGACTACCTCTCAAACCTACCTTCTCAGATTCTATAGCTCTTGGTCACTCCAGAATATCAGCAGTCCAGCAATTTCTAAGCTTGGAAAAAAGTCTGATAAAGAAAAGTGAGCTCAAATCAGCATATGATGATGTGATGGATGAATATTTAGACCTCAATCATATGGAAAAAGCTGTACCATATGAAAACAGAGAACGTATATTTATAGAGAAGGTTCACGATGTCGAAAATTTAGGAATATTTCAATTTTGGGATATTTACTGTTTTGGATGAGTGCGTTTCACCACAGAAAATTATTAGCGCGTTTCACCACCTAACATCAGAGGCACGACAATAACAGAACTGAGTAGTTGTTAGAGCCAATGGGAAAAATATGTTAATTTCAATGTTTAGAAATGTACGCTTACAAATTCGTATATTTACAATGCGCAAACGTCTGCATATAATTTATATACATACATACATATGTATATTTTATATCAAAGCACACAAGCATCTATGTACAAATTGAACTATTTCATGATGAATTCCTTAACATCTTTGGAAATATATAATAAAGTCATACATGCATTATTACCT
>NW_017537144.1:71028-124229 GCF_001853355.1 Bactrocera latifrons
GCTTCCCTTGCCGCTCTAATAGCTTTACCGACGAACTTGTATAAATATGTATGTTTGTATGAGCGTGTATACATATAGACGCAGATTTTTGCAAGCCGCGAAAAATATTTTGCACATTCCTTGAAGAATACAGTCAATCCCAGTTATGTGCCACAATCAAAGATACAGATGTTTGTGGTGTGTAAAAATAAAAATGTAATATGGCACATAAACGAGTGCGAATACTTAAGCGAGTGTTACTTAAAACAATAATTAGTATTTCATAAAACAAACCGTGAGATGCAGCAAGATATGGGCAATTAAGAGGGATGATTTTCATTTAAGTGGAATACTGCTTAACCGGGATTCACTGTACACATAAATCAGAGGAATATTGAATATTTTATTTGGCACATTTCTTGACCTGAAAATCGACAAATAAACTATGTTGTCAATTTTATTCTCATATAATTTTTTTTAATACTTATATTTGCGGGGTTGTCGCTTTTTCCTTCTCATACAAATATCAGAAATTGTTCAATTTATGATTTTTAGATTTTGCCAACGTCGAGAAAAGACGCTTGTTGGTAAAGGCATGCTCGGGGAGATGTAATGGTATTTGTTTTTATGAATGAAACAAGTTTGCCTGTTGAAAGTGCGCTTGCGTTCATAAATGAAAATATTGTTGTTGTGTGTTTTTCTACAAATTTGGGCATCGAATTGGCTGCAATATTGACTTGTGATGCTGCTGATGCTATTTGAAACCATTTGTAGAACAATATTCATAGTTTTTGCGTGCGACATACATATCTACATGGGAACGCATATAAGTCAGTTGATTTGAAATGAAATGCGATTTATATATAATATTGTTGTAATATATGACAATAAGTTGTTCAGGATATTATGATAGTATGTCATATATGTATGTATATACATATATATCATATCTACATACTCATATGTAAATTTATAATATATTATCAAACATATGAAATATTTAAAAAGTAGCTCTTATTTGTACTTTAACTACAAATGTCACTTTGAAAATATCACAATTTAAAGATGAAGTTATCAATTTTGCATGCATTCACAAAAACTCGCAAAATGATATTCAATATCAAATAATATAATTACAGGTAAACGTATAGAATTATATGAAAAAGACTAACATACATCTGCAATACGAATGTATATTTCTGAGCATACTTTTCATTGAATGCTCTGCTCTGTTCACGCGCCACTGTTAAAGTTTCTCCTTCTTAGCTGGCTGTGGTGAAACGCACTCATCGCATTTTGTTAGCTTTTCACAGTTTACACACCTGTCCGTTGTCGGACCTTCTCTATAAATATACGTTCTCTGATGAAAATTTATCTAAAGGTAGATATTTATCTTTTTATCTGCCACATCACGGGGTAATACGACCTGATAAAATCACAACAAAAGTACGAGTAGTTTTCAATGCTTCAAAGTGTACAAGCTAAGGAAAATCGCTCAACGACGTACTATATACTGGCCCAACCTTACAACCTGTTCTCATGCTGCTAATATTAAATTGGCGAATGTTTAAATACGTTTTTAATGCGGATGTAGAAAAAATGTACAGACAAATTCTAGTACATAAAGATGACCAAGATTTCCAGCGTATAGTCTTTCGCAAATCAAGTAATAGTCCAATCAGCGACTACAAACTTAAAACCGTCACCTTTGGCATCAATTGCGCACCCTACTTAGCGATCAGGACACTGCATGAATCACCAAAACGTGCGAAACAACTTTGCCCTCAGCAACTTCTGTGTTACAAACACAAATATATGTTGATGATAGTTTATCAGGTAGCCACAATCTGTCATTAGCATGCGAATCAATATCTCAAGTGATCAAAGCACTAAATTCAGCGGGATTCCCCTTAAAGAAAATTACATCAAATCATCCCGAAATAATAAAAAACATAAAAAGGAAGACTTATTAGATACAAATTTCCTTAAATTTGAAACGGCCAGTACAACAAAAACCTTAGGGATTCAATACCATTTTGCCAAACGCCAAATACTTTCCTCGGTGGCAAAACTTTTCGACCCCGCAGGATGACTTTCACCAATAATGATTCAAGCAAAAATCCTCATTCAAGAATTGTGACAAGATGGCACTGAATGGGATGAACAGGTAAAACCAGTACGTTTAATAAAAAGGGTACAATTTGCATACTATATCAGAAATTCGAATCCCTCGATGGGTAAATTTCGCCATTATCACAGAATTACACGGTTTCTGTGATGCCTCTGAAAAGACTTATTGCGCAACAATTTACGTACGCACACAGTACCATAACAAAATATCTGCATACCTCTTGGTAGCCAAAGCCAAATTTGCACCTTTAAAGACACTCAGCCTGTCACGGCTTGAACTGAGTGGTGCTCTATTGTTAGCAAAATTAATTTCAATAGTTCAAACCCATCTGAAATTAACCGATCATAAAACGTATCTTTGGTCAGACCACCCTATTGCTGGAAGACCTATGTATCTAACCGAATATCCCAAATTTTAGACTTAGTTGGCCCAGCAAAATGGCAACATGTTGCAAGTGCGGATAACCCAGCGGATCTTGGGACAAGAGGTTGCAAGCTACTGCACCTCACCCCACCACACTACACACACACCATACGTTATCGTTTTCATCACCTAATCGATCAAAAAGGATTGCTTGGATCGGGATGGGTTCTATTCGATTTCTACGCCCGAAAAAGGTACACGTTTCGCCAACTCTTCAACGGTTGATCCGCGTATAGTTCGTTTGTGGTCCAAATTTAGAAAGTTTTTTCGGTTGTGCGAGTGGTGTGCACTGGCAGCAGCAGCAGTGAAATAATTAAAACCAAAAGAAAATTATATACTTATTAAAAACATAAAATATTGTGAACCAAGTTTAATTATACGATTAAATTTTTGCCGGAAATATAAGTGGTTGAATTTTTACCTTTTCCCTTTAACGACTAAATCTTTCATTTAAAAACAAGCAAAAAGGGATACATAACCACAGGCAAAGCGTAAGTATTCCCTCCACATCACCAGTGAAATCAAATGAAATAACCCGTTTGGTGAGAAACTTGTCTAACTCATCCCATTTTGCGATCTCTGAATCCGAATCCAGAGATTGATCCCAAAGCGAAAGTGTATAGCCCGGCAGTCGGATAGAACACAAATACGTAAATATGGCATCCCAGCTAACTATATTGATGCCATGAATGTGTAAAGCTGAAATCCAGCTATTTATCTCCCGCTATAAAATTCTGATTTCGGTCTCAGATTCTGTTAAAATGTGCGGAAGCTTGAACATGACCTTAATGTCGTCAATTGAGCTTGTGTCGGAGGGATTCACCTTTGGCAAACACAACTTGTATTCTGACATTACCTTTGGTTGTTTGCTGTTGCAGCAAAAGACTGATGGATTCCATTGTGTTTGAAAATTGAACATTGAAATTAAAATTTAAAAAATATTTGCAAATATGTTGCAAAAGTTCAAAAGTTAGAGAAGCACTCACGGACAAACTACAAATTGAGTTGATGATATGTAGTGCGTTGTTTCTTTGTGTAGCGTGAATTTTCGAAAGGACAAAAAAAAAATAATAATTAATAAAGACTTTTCTTCGTTCAAATTTAATTTGAATGTGCTTGCTGGGTAATGGTCCCAATGCACTTGTACGACTAGTCTTCGACTATGTACACAAACAGAAATTGATTTGTGCTTAGCTACTTTAATTAAATCAAAATACAAATACAAATAAAAATTCACAAGCACTTATTTGATTTATATCAACTATTCACTTTCACTTTGGTTTATGGGGTTATTTTCGAACTAATGCGAATTCACCACTACACTCTTTTGTTTGTTGGTGTCCTTCTGGGATGGCTGATGTGCTGCTTTGCCTATGCTGCCTTGCCTTAGCTGTTTGCCTTTCTTGCCGTTGCTCACTTCACTTGTTCTAATTTTTGGTGTCGCTCACTTCACTCGTTTTATTGTTTTTGTACATCATTTTTTAACTCGCGTAACTGCAGTTTGCCTTTATTGCTATTCGAGCAATATATGGAAAGACAGAGTTAAGCGATTAGACTCAAATAAACCACAAGAAGAACAAAAAAAGCCGAGAGAGATTGTCGACGGTCCAGACGATGTTTGTGCGTTCGAAAATTTATAATTTACAGTGTGTTTTTTTTTTTTTGTTATGTAAAAAATTAAATGATCAGTGCATTTGCGAGGTGTATTTATTGTTGTAATAAATGAAGTATAATACTACCTGCAGTGTGCGTTAATTTTGTGAGTAGAGTGCCAATAAGTTTTCGTCTCCACTTCGAACAGAGGAATGGGTTTTGTACGTAACTTATGTACAAATTAACTAATTTAGTGTTGCTAAATCGGGCAAATCAATCCACTTTCACTTTAAATAAAGTCAACTTGTTACCTGTTATCCGGCTCGAAGGACGAATGGTAATTCTGGTGGTGGAGCACGGTGCGGTTCGTTTCGTCGTTGTGGTTAGCCGCGGAGAAACGGACGGCGCAGATGACTCCACACAAAAGATTAAATAAATTTTTTTTTTTAATTTTCTTATAATAAATATATTTTTAATATAAGAATTGAGGTGTCGCAAAAGAAGAAAGAGCGCAACTTTTTTCCAATTAATATTTGGTTGCCAATTAATATTTGGCTGCCGATACAAACTTTTCAAAAGAAATTGGGCGGGGCGGCGTCAACAATTGTGTTAGACAAATACTTATATACATATCGTCACCTGAAATGTAAAATAACGTATCAAAATTTTCGGAAATTTACAGTGGTATGAATGAAACACGAAATAAAATGGAACATGATAGAAACAAAATTTTAATATTCGTTAATTGGATATCAACCAATATCTGACCGCAGAACCTGAAAATTTTTAACATATGTAATATTATGTATGTAATTTGATGTATTGAAGTGTAATCAATAAGACACTCAATTTAGAATTTTTTAATGATATGTTATTTTGCATTTCAGGTGACGATATATAATAGGTAACGATTTTGCAGGAATGGTTCTTCCTTTCTATTTCAATAAAATAATTGCAAATTTCTTTAAAAATATTGCACTAAAAAAATAAATACAACCGATTTTTTATTGTGAGGTTTGTTTTCATACTTTAATTTGTGAGTATTTGTGCTTTTGAAATAACCTTAAAGGTTCACACGACATACATGTACGTTCGATCTGAATGAAATCGTTTCACCTTACACGACATTCAAAACCATTTTGCGTTCGTTCTTCACATGGTGAACATGTGCAATAGGGCAAGCGGAAAATTATTCGTTTGCTATCATTCCTATTCGGCGACACGAGAAAAATGAGATTTTGTGTGCACACCGATCGTAAAAAAGCAAACATTTTTGCGAACATGGATCGGTATGCGCACAAGCCCATACCCGAGTAAACCGCAACCGCACACATGCCGATAGAACAAATATGTGTGTCCTGTATGGCCACTTTTAGCATAAGGGAACCTCGCAAATAGCAAAAACCTGACAATAGTGAGAGTGGTGATTTTTGTGAGGGTATAAGAATAGGGCTGCTACTTTATATAGTTTAGGCTGTAGGGCTGTTACTTTATATAATTTAGGAAATAGTATTCGTAAATCGTACCATATTTCAAGCGGGTTTTCTTCTAGCCCTGCAGCTAGAGTGGATATCTGATCTGACAAATCCAACAACTTCTTTTTGTTTGTCTTCCAATTTTTCAGACTAACTTGTGATAAACAGTCCAAATACTAAAGAGTTTTATCAAAAGTATCTAAAGAGAACAAGGTCACCTCCGCTTCCATAATAGCATAATTCTGTGGTTTTTCTAATAGCTGTTTCTAACCAACTAACAAATCTGTTATCAGTGATGATAACAAAATTTTGTGTGAACATTTTTTATCTTGAAATAATCATTTGCAAAAGGGTGTCGACGAGGCAAGCTCGAAATTTTTAAGCAAATGTTTGCACATGGAAATCAAAGTGATCGTAAGAAAATACCATATTTAATTGATTTTGCCGTAATCAAAAATATAGATAAATCGCACACAACAGCTGATACATGTACTGATATATAAACATTTGCATTTTCGCTAAGACCAAAGATGTGCCCGCAGTAAAAATAAACAACATTTTAGTATCCCAAGCGATCGAAGTAACATATCTTGGTATTCACCTAGATAGAAGGCTCACATGGCGAAAACACATCTCTAGTAAAATAACATGTATGAAGATTCGAGCTGCAAATTTAAATTGTCCTTTAAATAAAAGCTCCAAACTTAGCCTAGACAAAAAACTCCGAGATCAGCCAAACCCTTTGGCTAATGCTTTGCTACACTCCTGCGATCAAACACGACTTAAAAGAAGAGATATGCTTGCGTATTAAAGAGCGACGTATCACCAAAACAGCTTAATCACTTTTAAATAGAATTAAGATTTTATAACTTATTGTTAGGCTTTAAGAAAAAGCAGATCCAATAAATAAAATAATTTTGAAAAAAAAAAAAGTTAAATAATTGTATAGATATGTATGTACATACTATATGCAAACAATTATGATTAAAATATTAACTAAACATGTGCATAAATATATATGTATTTATGTAACTAATAATTATTTTCAAAGTGTTAAAATTTTTATTTTAAATCTCATTTTGCTATATTGCATAAAAGCACCAGACACAGAAACTATTGTGCAAGTTACCGCTCCAATATTTATCTATGAACGTCAAAAAACTGTGCTTTTTTATGACATATGTGTCCATATGGATTATTTCATTTGTATCTGTAGCGGTTTCTGTTAAAAGCTATTTTGGTTTAATTGGTCGTCTATCGTATTTGGCTCTACAACAAACATGGCAAATATTAATGTATTTTTGGATAAGTTGTTGTAGATTTTTATAGTAAATTAAATTTTTTAGTCCTTGATAATTTTCATTAATCCCGCTATGCCCTGTCTCTTCTTTATGATACTTTTTAGTATATCTAAATTATTCTTCTTCATTTCTCATGTCTTTCGCATGATATGTACATCTGTAAAATTTTATGGTATTATTGAACATTTCTATTAGTTTTAATTGAACAATATTATAATCGCTGTCCGAGATACCTCAGTATATGCCTATTTTTCCCGTTTTAATAAATTTTCTAAAAATATCACTCATAAATCCACTTTTATGTCGTCTAAACTTATATGTACATATTTTTCGTTTATTTCCAATTATTTCGATTTCTCTGGTTTTACTTTCCGTTAAGATAATTTGCGTATGAAAACGGCTGACAACTGTGTATAATATAACAAAGTGGTCATTACTTTCTTCTTGTTGAGAATGTATAGTTGCACATGTACTCATATTGTCTACTTCGTTTTCTCTTGTGCCAAAGATTTCTGGATTGTCAGATTCTATTGTTAAAATTTCTCCGGTATCGGCGTTTAATCGACTTAGAAAATCAGCTAATGTATTTTCTTTTCCTTTAATATAGCCAATATTAATATCATATTCACTTAGTTTAAGCAGCCAACGGTGCAACCTGGGGTTTATATCTTTCCCCTTATATTTTGTTTGCAACCATTTAAGTGGCTGATGGTCAGTCAAAAATTTCTGTCATATACATATAGTCTGAAATAATTAATGCCCCATACGATAGCCAAGAGCTCCTTTTTCTGTGGCTGAATATTTTTTTGCATGTTCATTTAGTGTTCTACCAGCATAGTATATTGGATGATTTTCTTGCGTTAAAACTGCGCCAATCGTAACTTCACTTGCATCTGTACATAATTTAAATTTTTTCTTAAAATCGGGGTAACGAAGAATTGGTGTGTCAATTAGAAGTTAACATCCTTTTTTAAATACTTTGTCATTCCATGTGCAATATTCGCATGTCTTTTATGAACACCAAAAAAGGACTTAATATGTTTAGAGGTTTCAGGTCACTTCATGTTTTGGATTACTGCTATTTTGTTTGGGTTGGGCTTGATCTCATCAGTGGTTAGAATATGTGCTAAATAATCTGTGGATTTAGCAAAGAAATTACATTTGTCGATTTGAATTTTTAAATTATGTTTTCGTAGCGCATTGAAAATTTTCTGGATATTTTGTTCATGTTCTTGTATTCTGCTACTAAATATTAGGATGTCGTCKAAATAAACAACACACGTTTTATTTATGTAGTCCTCTGAAATGTGGAAGGGGCGTTTTTTCCTGTCTTCTTCTTTAATGAGAATTTGGTAAAAACCCTTTGCAGGATCAATTGTTGTAAAGTATTGTGCACGGCCAATTTTTCCGACATATTTTCTATGTTTGGTATTGGAAATTTGTCACTGACACTTATTTCATTTAGGGCTCTGTAATCAATTACAATCCTCCATTTTTTATTTCCAGAATTGTCCAATTTTTTTGGAACAATCCATAAAAGAGAATTGTATGGAGATGAACTTTGTCTAATGATACCCTGGCTCAGCATATCTCTCATGTGCCTATTAGTTTCCTCTTCATGGATTTGGGGATATCTATATATTTTAGAATATATTCGTGTGTCTGTTGTGGTTACTATCTCATGATGTATTTCATGAGTATGAGTTAGCGAATGCCGCTCTTCAAAAAATAAATCTGAGTTTTGGTTTATCAGTTTTTCCAACAAGGATTTTTCCTCTGTATTCATATCTTCCCTCGTTAATTTTTCTAACACTTATTCATTGGGTATTGAAATATTGTACGTTTGTATTTCATTATATTGAAATGGACAACTTTCAATGAATTTAGTTTTAATGTTATTTATTTCGACGTACTCTTCATGTAGATTAATAATTGCTGAGAGTGGCTTTAAAATATTTGGACCTATTATAGCATCAAACTTTTTATTCTTAAAAGTAGTTAATTTCCAACACATAAAATGTTTTTCATTAAATTCGATTGGCAGAGGAGTTATGATTTCCTCATTAATACTAAAAACTCCGTTAATAGTATTAAAAGTTAATGGTTTTATAAGTCGTTTGCGTTGATATTGTGGTAAAAGATTTTTATTGAGTAAAGAAGTGGTGGATCCCGTGTCAAGTATGCAAGTAATTCTTGTGTTATTTATTGTTATTGTGATTATCGCCATCATTAGTTTCAATGTGGTCTACTTCCATTTGTGTTACTTTATTATTTTGTCTTTGCTAGTTCGTTGCGAATTTGGAAATTGTTGAAGAAATGACCCTGAGTTATTATTTGGACTATTACTATTTTGACGTAACTGCCCATAGTTATTATATGGGTTATTACTATATTGACGTAACAGTCCAGAGTTATTATATGGGTTATTACTGTTTTGACGTAACTATCCAAAATTATAGTTGTTGTTATCCGTAAATGTTTGTAAGTTATTGTTTTGGGGAACTCTATGTTGTGGTAAGTATTGTGACTGTTGTCTATTGTTTGGTATAGATCTGTTCTGTTTATTCGGCCTACCGTCGTATCTTTTTACCATGCCTGTTTCTTCTAACAAATAATATGCACTTCTAAGACACGTTATGTTTCTACTATATATAATACTTGCTAGATTTGGCTCAATACCGTTTAAAATTGTTTTTAGAATTAGCGACTCGTTTATTGAAGGCTTAAATTCTGGAGGTTTATTATTATCTTGTTCTTATTTAGTATTTAATTTGTCTAAAATATTTCTGAGATTATAAAAATAATTGCTTACATTATAATTCCGCAGGTTCACCTCTGGTGATACAGGTTGTGGTACGTTTCCTTTATGCCGAAGAAATTGATGCGTTCTTCTTTGATGTCTGGCCATGTCGCTTCTTGTACCAACGTCCTTATTGCTACTAGGGCTGGTCCTTGTATTTTATTTCTAACATATCTTTAAAATATAAATCGTTGCATCGGTATGTTGTTGTTGAAAAGGGGGAGAATTAGTTCTACCTCCCTTATAAAGGATGATAAGTCGTAGTCTTTGCCCATATACTCTTTTATTCTCTACCCTTCTTTTTTTAACTCCGAACCCATTAATTGAGTGAGTTGGTTTGACTCGGTTGCCATGATTCTTCTTTTTTTCACTTGGTTCACTTAAAACTGATTAATACCGACGTAATCTTTATTGTTAATTTTTATTTTAACACCGTTGTAAACTTTATTATTAATCTTTTATATTAACACCGTCGTAAACTTTATTATTAATCTTCGACTGCGCCACTTTCGTAAGTATTTCCGAACGGTTTAAATTTTTATTCAAAATATCTTTATTATTGAACTTTTCATTTCGGTTGGTTCTTAAGAACTAACTACAATCTTTAAAAACTACTTATATTTATATTGTTTTTAAATTCTCAAATGCAGACTCAGCACAACGTCAGTTGAACTCACTCATATGTTTATGAAATCAATTAAGTCAACGAAATCGATCGCTGCACCAAAATTATTAATATAAATAAAAACGGCAGTATCGAATTACTATTGCAATGAATTTTGGTTGTTGTATATAAAGCAAAGTTAATTAGGTTACAATGTTGCTGTGCAAGCAAACAATTGAATTTGTAAGTTCGGAAATCCATAAATTTGATCGGTCTGCAGTTTCATTGTGTAAACAACAACAACGAGTTGAACGATTGGAATGGGAAGTGGACATAACTCGCGCACATATAATATATTGATAAGTGATAAAATTATGATTTAAATTTCTGAACGCGCACATGCGAATACATACATTCATACGAGCGTGTGCAGATACATATATAAATATACATAATATACATATAGATAATATTGCTGTGATAAATTTAATTTCTATTAGAAAGAAAAATATTTATTAGTATAGTATATGATGTTAAAAGGCAAAAATTAAAAATAAATTCTGTCGAGATTCGGACTCGTGTTCATCTTGACTTTCCAAGTGCTTACCACCAACACCACCATTGATACTTGTATAGCATTGTCCTAGTTATGGTTTGGTTATGCCTGAAAGAAATATACCATAGTTCAAATAATTTTGTTTAAGTATAAAAATATGCTTTTGTAGAATATTTGCTTTTGCAAACATACAGACAAATTTGCAAACGACACACACGCACTGGTATTTGAACCAAAAGATCGTAGCACATACACGCACTTGTAAGAGCACCCACAACAAATATTGCACTTAAATAAAAGAATTGCACTTACCTAGATCCAACGTTGGGACAGCATTCCTTTTGAGGATTTTTGGGCCAATTGCTTCTTTTAAAAAATGTTTCTCACAAACGAATGAGTTCTTGGCTGCGAAGTGGTCAGTGGGAGAAACTTTTAGATTCTCCTTCCACTTTTCAGCCAGCTCCGATTCATTTGGGAAACTAAACAACCGGAGTACCCCACTCCGGTATTTTACATTTTCTAAAATTACGTCCGCACCGCACAAAATCACCAACTTTATGAAAATTGGCGCAATTATTGACACTTCAATTTTATGTAAAGTTGAAAACTTATTTACATATGAATATATAATATATTTGATTTTGACGCAATTATCGACATGGATAATATGATACGAGACTCTTTGATTCAAGAGAGAGCTGTCAAAACTCGCATTTTTTATAACGTTTGCCAATGATGCCACTGCTGAAAAATATTAGCTTGGGTAGTTAATAAATTATACAAAACACCAAATTAAAGGCTTTGAAAATGCATGCATATATAAATCATAAAATGCAAAATCATTGACTAATTTACATAAACATTTATTTTGAAAAAATATGTTCGCACAGTTCAATGAAATCTCAATTCACACCAATTTCTTCAGGTAATTATAGCGGTTTACTTCTGGCATGGATAATATGATACGAGACTCCGGCATTGGCTCTCATTTTTTCTAAAACGCGTTCCCTGATTATTTGACAGCGATGGAGATCAGGGAATTTCTGACAGTTGATTTCATAATCATGGAAGTGCCGTTCCATTGCCCGACCAGGAAGAAGTTCGAATAGCAATTATCCGCCGGAAGAACAACAAAGCGGGGGGGCCGATGGCTTGCCGGCGGAGCTATTCAAACACGGCGGCGAAGAACTGATAAGGAGCATGCATCAGCTTCTTTATAAAATATGGTCGGACGAAAGCATGCTCAACGATTGGAATTTAAGTGTGCTATGCCCAATTCTGAAAAAAGGAGACCCCAAAATCTGCGCCAACTACCGTGGGATAAGGTTCATATAAGGTTCTATCGAGCGTATTATGTGAAAGATTGAGGCCCACCCTCAACAAACTTATTGGACCTTATCAGTATGGCTTCAGACCTGGAAAATCAACAACCGAGCAGATATTCACCATGCGCCAATTCTTGGAAAAGACCCATGAAAGGAGGATCGACACTCACCACCTCTTCGTCGATTTCAAAGCTGCTTTCGACAGCACGAAAAGGATCTGCCTTTATGCCGCGATGTCTGAATTTGGTATCCCTGCAAAACTTATACGGCTGTGTGCGCTGACGTTGAGCAACACCAAAAGCTCCGTCAGAATCGGGAAGGCCCGAGCCGTTCGATACCAAACGAGGCTATAGACAAGGCGATTCCTGGGGTGACTATGCAAATTAAGAAGAAGAAGAATAGCATTTGACTCTGACTTTGAGTTAGTTTAAGAAAATTTCAAACATATTGAACATAATTTTTATATTTACTACCGTATATCGAGAGTGGTAGCCCTGTGTTGTGAGAGAGCTGACATGCTTCTACAAAAAAATCCAGATGACGTGGTAATCTATGGTATCCTGCGGTACAGCGGAAGGTATAAGCGGTGTTAGCTGATCATTTACATTGCGCTCACATAGGATAGGTCGTATCAGCTGATTCGGACCAAAGTTTTACGGAATTCGCTGTTTGCGCTCTAACTGGAGATTTGTTTCACATGCAATTTTTGTCTGTGCAGTGGTATACTATGTATGCATATGCAAGAATGATATGTAAATGCAATGAAGTGAAAACAAAATAATTAAAATAAAGCCTTCTTTCAATAAATGATAAAAAAAAATAATATACAAAACGTCATAATGAAGTGTTACTAAGTGAAAAATGGATAATATAAGTGAAAAAGTTATTCACAATAAACAAATTTTCAATTTTAAAGTTGTCACTCCTTAAATCCGCCGTCATTCAATAAAAATTAGTCTGAATTGAATTTTGCTTACTCTTAGTGAAAGCCATAAAAACTAACAGTTATTTAAATGTCGTCGCAGCTTGCTAAGGTTTATACGAAGTTGACAGCGAGCTGTCGAATTGGTCGAACGTAAATATTGCGAAAAATTTAAAGTGTGATTTTCATTCGTCATTAAAATATAATTTATTACATTGTTTGTGAAATATATATTAGAGGTAAGTACAGTAGAGTTTATTTTAGCTAAATAAAATCAAATGTGATAAAATACGATCAACTTTTGTAACTTTTTTGCTTTTTTACGTATGTACCATATATGGTACTTCATGAATGCGAGCCAAATATCCTTTCCAGTACTTGCTGTTTGATATAGATGTATATGTACAGATATGGATGGATGTATAATTGATGGAAAGAGGTATAACGCGGATGAAGTAGCAAATATACTATGTGATGATTTCGAGAATGAGGTAGATATACCCAAAAATGGAACTGTCTCTTTTGATGATGAAGAATCTGCAGATGCATTGGATGAATTAATAGATGAAACACGAAACCCGCAGCTTGTTAGAAATCAAGCCGAGATCGACTATGAGTTATTAGATGAAAATTCGATTAGTTTAGTCAGTGCTTCAAACTTCTAGTATAACTGCTCCGAACGAGTACGTCTCTGTAGATTTATCTATAGTGCGGCAAGAACTTCCATCCCCTCCGAAAAAAAGAAGGTTAGTTCTATCAACACGGGTACCATTGGAAAGCTCTTGTCCCGAAGAGGCTATACGCAAAGAATGCTGTAAATATAAAAATATTGTTATTGATATAGCGTCATCAGATTTTGAAAGAATTCTCTGGAAAAAAGGTAATTTACAGTTGAATGAAGAGCAAATCTCTTTCCTTGGAAGTTCAGTTTTAAGGCCAGATCCATTAGATGAGTTCGCCACTGCAAATGGTTGCTTTAACTATTTTTTTCCGACAAACTAATGGAAAAAATAGTAAATGAGACCATTCACTACGCTAAAGTGGAAAAAAAACGACCAAAATTTCTTGTTTGATATTTTCGATTTTAGAAAATTTATTGGCATTACATATTATATGTTCTATCAAAAACTACCTTGCGTTCGAGATTATTGGAATAGGCAAAATGGAGTTGATGCTGTACGGAACGTAATGACAGTGAACAGGTTTGAGAAGATAAAGGGATATATTCACATGAATAACAATGATGAATATAACCCCGAAAATCCTGACCGTTTATTCAAATTGGGACTTATACTGAATTGTCTGACTGATCGTTTTCAAACAATTCCTATGGAATCTCGTCTATCGATAGACGAACAGATGTGTTCTACTAAAGTTGGTCATTTCATGAAGCAATACCTCCCAAGCAAACCCAAGAAATGGGGATTTAAATTATTTGCACTTTGTGACGTATCCGGTTTTATGTACAAGTTTGATATTTATACTGGAGAAGCACATTCTTTACTGCCGGTCGAACCAGATTTGAAGGTCTCCGCTAATATTGTAGTCCGTATGACTCGCGGAGGTCCCCGTTTCCAAAATTATATGCTATACGTGGATAATTATTACACATCCATACCCTTATTGATTTATCTACGGACCCAAGGTATTCACAGCATTGGGAATCGAAATCGAATAAAAAATTGTAAGCTTCCGGATACAAAGGTGATGATGAAGATGAATCGAGGTGTCTCAGCAGAGTTCATAACTACAATACATAGCGTACCAATAACGTCTTTATCCTGGAAAAATAATCGGGTGGTTAATCTGGTTTCAACTTTTGTTGGAACGAAACCAGTGCGCAATTCACAAGCCTATGACATCGCAGTTCCGACTACACAACGTTGGGATAAAAAGGAAAAGAAAGTAGTAACTATATCTTGCCCCCAAATCATTAAAGACTACAATTATCATAAGGGAGGTGTAGATCTCATGGATTCTCACCTCGGTCGCCTTAAAATTATATTAAAAAGCAGAAAATGGTATATAAGGATATTTTATCACCTACTTAATATTTGCATGGTCAATGCGTGGCTGCTTTTTAAAAGAGCAAACTCCAATATCCCAATGACTCAAAAAGCGTTCCGTCAGGAAGTATCTCATGTATTGACAAATATGGCAGCAAGCAAGAAAGCGAACACAAACCGATCTGGAGCACTCACGCAAGTTTCTCGTTACCAACAAGAACATGGACCAACACAGAACTTACGTTTCGACGGTATTGATCGTTTTCCTGTAGTTCAAAGTCGTGGAAGATGTAAAAATGAAAAATGCTATGCTGGAGACAGAAACGTAAACAACCGTTCAATTTTCAAATGTGAAAAATGTAACGTACATCTTTGTTTAAATGATAAACGTAATTATTTTGTAGCATATCATAAAAGTTATAAAAAATAATATATGTATTTATAAGATATTTTTAGTTTTATTAATTTAATTTGTATTCCTTTTCAACCTAAATTGATTTACCTTATTTGTGCACACGAATTTCCTTTCATTCCAATAAACTGAAATAAAATTTACGGACGAAAAATGTTCACTCTTATTTGACATCAATGCATATTGTACCATATATGGTACATTATAGAAAAACCCACATTTTGAGCTTTTCCTGGAAAACGGCGCGTTTAATCGGAAAATAAGTATCCATTTCGTGTTAAGTGGGTAATTTTACAAAAGGGGCACTTGGTCTAGATGTTGGGTACTGACCTCATGCATTTAAGGGTTAAAACTATAAGTCAGCGGCATCTATATATATATATATTCGTGATCTGGAGATCACCTTCCCAGTGATATCCATTTTATCCCCGAAATCCGGGGATGCTATTCTAAATTTTAGCCATTTAATTTTTTTTAAATAGTAATTTGTTGACGTTTTTAGCATTTAGTGAAGTTTTCCTTTCAGGTATGGTAATTCAGATTGACTGCAAATTTAAAAATAATTAATATTATATATTATATATGGTATATATGTACGTTGAGTTTGTATGAATGAGTATGCACATTAGAGCAAGTCGATTTATTTTATAAAATCGCGTGTACGGGAAATGTTCAATGGATCATTCTGAACAACTTTGTCTCAAACCGGCTTTAAGCCAGCGTGTATCCCTGAATATCAACCGGATCTAAGGTGCATATACACAAATATAATTCACTATATTTATTATAGCGTCTTATCCAAAAAATTGTTATTTTACGTTTTAATGTTTGACGATAAAGTTGGATGAAAGTACAGCGGAACGCTAAACATGTGGTCCGTTCCCTCGAGTGGTTGAAGTAAAAGAGAAAGAGTCGTCTGTGCGTGGCTGGAGTGTCTGTTTTCTACGGCGTCGTAATGGCCGACTCATTGAGTCGTCACGCCGCGTAATGGCTGGTGAGTGCCGGTCGTTGGAGAGAGATGGCAGATGGGTGCTGCTGTCTCTTATACACATCTAGATGTGTATAAGAGACAGGTGTATGGTTGTTCCAGAGGCTTCTTGATGGAGTCTACTCTCTTGAAGACGTGGGTGCACGTGTCAAGGTTTTTGAGTAGGAACAGCTTGTGTTTGGTGTGATGAGCTGTTGGTGTTGGCCTGATTGCTTGGATGATTTGCCTGTAWTTCCTCACGAATGTTTGCGGATCAGCTGGTGTGCTTGTGCGAAGAAGTCACCGGGTATACGCAGTGTAGTCCCAAAAAGCATTTCAGCAGGAGATGCTTTCAGATCTGGTTTGTATGCGGTTCGGAGTCCTAGTAGAACTGACAGCAGCATGTCCGGCCAAGGTGTCTAATTTTTGCACATGAGAGCAGCCTTGAGTGTGCGGTGCCACCGCTCCACCAGGCCATTCGATTGAGGATGATACGGYBTCRTTCTGATACGATGAATGCCCAGCATTCGTGAGAGTGAGGTGAACAGTGCTGATTCAAATTGCAGACCTTAATCAGTGGTGATTGTCAATGGTGTACCGAATTGACAAATCCACTGAGTGTAAAAGGCGTGTGCAACTGTCTCAGCTGCCATGTTGTTGGGTGGTATGGTGTGTGGCCATCTGCTGAAGCGGGCAATGATCGTCAGACAGTAGCGAAGGTCCTTGACTCTGGGCAGCTCTATGAGATCCAGGTGGACATGCTCGAAGCGATTGTCTGGTACGTCAATGTGGTTTGGTGTGGTGCGATTGTGACGATGGACCTTGGAACGTTGACATGGTATGCAGCGTCTGGACCAGAGGAGCGCGTCTTTTCTAATACTTGGCCAGACGAATCTTCCGGTGAGGTTCTTGGCTGTGGTCCTGCCACTAGGGTGAGAAAGACCATGGATGATGTCAAAGGCCTGGCGTCTGAGTCGCTGTGGAAGATAAGGTCGCACAATATTATTAGACACATCACATAGTATGTCATGACCTTCCATGTTCAGCAGGTGCAGCTTGAGAGATGTGCTGGATTGGACATCACTAAGCTGGTCATCTTGGAGTTGTGCCAGCGCAATGGTCTCAACATCAAGTTTGGTTTTCATAGTTATGGCATTGATCTTCGAAAGCGCATCAGCTACGATATTTTCTGTGCCCTTGGTATGGAAAATCTGAGTTGAGAACTGTGAGATGTAGTCCAATTGACGTAGTTGACGAGGTGATGCTTTGTCAGCACGTTGAGAAAAAGCGTACATGATTGGCTTGTGGTCGGTTAAGATGCTGAAGTTTCTTCCATCGAGAATGTGCTTGAAAAACTTGATGGCAGCAAAGATGGCCAGAAGTTCACGATCGTACGTGGAGTACCTGCTCTCTGCTGGACTGAGCTTACGGGAGAAAAAGGCCAGTGGTTGCCATGAGTCCTTGTATCGCTGTTCAAGAACGCTCCCAATGGCTGTATCCGAGGCGTCGGACCTCAATGAGAGGATGGCGTTTGGTGCGAGGAAAGCCAGGCGCGTGGCTTGGATGACACTKCTCTTGCAGTCTTGCCAGGCTTGATCTGCAGAAGGTGTCCACTGGATTTTAGTGCTGTACTTCTTCTTGGAATGTTTGAGAAAGCCCGTCAGTGGTGATTGTATCTGGGCCGCTTGAGGGATCGCTCACCGGTAGTAGTTGACGATTCCCAGGAACAACGTAGATCGCTGACGGTTTCTGGCTTTGTGTAGTCTGCGATTGCTTGCGTGCGTTCGGCGGGTGGAGTCTAGCCGTCTTTGTTGATGGTGTACCCCAGGTAGATGACTTCAGACTTGCCAACCTGGCACTTCTTTGGATTGATGGTGAGATGATGTGCACGCAGGACTTCAAAGATGGTGGTGAGATGTCGTAGGTGCTGTTCATGGGACTGAGAATAGACAATCAGATCGTCTATGAAGCAGCCCACGAAGTCTAAATCTCTGAGGATGKTGTCCATGTGTCTTTGAAAGGTCTGCGTGGCATTGCRTAGTMMGGGTGRCATACCCAGAAATTCAAAAAGTCCAAAAGGAGTGGTTACAGCTGTTTTGGCGATGTCTGACTTGGCCATGGGTATCTAGTGGTAAGCCCTGACTAGATCGATGGTGGAGAAAACGGTGATCACGCCATGATGTAGCAGGAGGTCAAAGTCATCTTTAGCTATGGGCGCTCAAATACTGGTGGCCCAGTTGTCTCAATGTGATGAGGGACTTGAGTGTCAGTGGCTGTAACAGGATTGGTGCTGGGATGAGTTGTGTCAATGAATTGGTTGAGTAATTGCAGGTATTTGGCGTCATGTGCACCAGGACAGATTGAGCGGTCGATTGTTGAAATGCTGTGTACTGTGGCCTCAGATAGTGTGCCCTGAGTTGTGCATGACGTGGTTGTATCGATGAGACTCTCTGCTGGACTGAGCTTACGCTCCTCTTGAGATCTAGAAACAATGCAAAGTGGACCAGGAATTCTGCACCGAGAATGGCTGATTTAACATCTCCAATTATAAAAGACCAATTAAATGTGCGGCGAAGATTGAAGTCAAGGGTGATGACTTTTCGACCGTAGGTTCGGATAACGGTCCCGTTGGCCGCGAAGAGAGTCAGATAATCTTCTTTGAGCGTGTGAGTGATGGCGGACTTGGGCATGAGATAGATCACTGATCCAGAAATCTCATGTTTGTTGTGCGATCATGAATGTGAAGGCCATGCTCTCTGGTTGGTGGTGTGTTACCCTCTATGCTGTCGCCGGCCGCCWGGATGGTCGACAGCGAAGTTAGTTTTCCGCCGATGAGTTGAAGGTGCAAGGACGCTCGCACTTTTTGGCTCTGGACCCATAGAGACGGTGATAATAGCAGAACCYCTTTTTGTCTGAGGCTGGCTCTTCCTTCGGTAATGACTGTTGGAAACGGTCAGATGCAGGTTGGGGTCGGTCTCGAGTAATTCGCTGGTCCTTGATACACGTCGGCTATGGCAAGTTTAAGGCCTGACAAGTCCTTTGCCATGCTGATGAGCAGAGAATTTTCAGCAAGCTCATCTAGAGGGGCATCTCTGAGTAGTTTGAGACACCGGCTGGTTGATGATGGTAACAATGCCAACCATTTTAWACGCAGTAAGTCCTCTGAGGCCCTGTCGCCCATGAGAATTCTGAGTTGGCGCAGGAGCTGGCTAGGTTTTTTATCATCGAGTTGAACCTCCGTAAGCGCTCGATGAAGCTGGCCTTCAGCTTCGCGTACTTGTCGGTCTCTGGTGGATTCTGCAGGAAGTCCGCTAGCTGTAACATTGAATCAGTGTCCAAAGCACTAACGATTTGATTGTAACGTGATGCGTCATTTGTGATACGGGCCACCCGTAACTGTGCTTCAACCTGAACAAACCGCAAACGAGGCTGGATGGACCAGAACTGCGGGAGTTTGGAACTGGACACAGCTACAACTGATGCAGTGTTCTGGGTTACATTGGCGGCGTAACCCGATGGTCGGTGTTAGGTTGTTTGTGGTCATGTTCGAAGAGATTGGTGTTAAGACGTTTGGATTACTAGTGGACGTGTTTGACGAGTTAAAATTCACCGATTTGTTTGGCGTATGCTCTAATGGCATGTCAATGAATTGATTGAGAACCCGTATTCACTGGTTAGCACGAATTTTAGACAGTGGTGAATGAGAAATTACAACGAGCGTGAATTTGCAATTAATATTAACGTTTGCGCTTATCTGTCTGTATATTTTGTTAATTAATGAATATCAAAGTGTTTGAATTTGAAAACACGCGTCGCGTCAGTACACGTATGAGGAAAAATTACACCTTAACGCGTGGAGAGGCAGAGTTTTGAAATCCAATTCAATCACGTCGCGGAGTCACCAATATGAAATAATCGTATTCCATCCAGTTGGATGAAAGTACGGCGGAGCGCTAAACATGTGGTCCGTTCCCTCGAGTGGTTGAAGTAAAAGAGAAAGAGTCGTCTGTGCGTGGCTGGAGTGTCTGTTTTCTACGGCATCGTAATGGCCGACTCATTGAGTCGTCACGCCGCGTAATGGCTGGTGAGTGCCGGTCGTTGGAGAGAGATGGCAGATGGGTGCTGTTAGCAAAATCAGCTGTGGGCTGACGTGGCTTAGTTGCCACATATGTATATATTTAGTGAAATTCGAACACATGTTCACATATATGTTTCAGTTTTAAGATTGTATTCTGAAAAATCAGGAATAATAAGTAATATGTGGGTTTCTTTAAAAATTTTATTTTTCCACGGCACCTAATTTTTACTAAAATACCTGAAAACAGAAGGGTAAAAATTCATAAATTGCTGCGGCTATGTTTACCTAATTGTTAATATTTCTACAACATTCCTTTCAGTGCATCCAACCCCTAATTTAAATATAAGTAGTTAAATTTAATAATTTGTACATACAACTAAATGAAATTTTGCGCATTTATTAGAGTTTTTTTTGGTAAGTCTAGTTAACGCATAAACCATCAGTGGGCGAAAAAGTCTATCGATAATGTTAGATGAAAATATCGATAGTTCCGTCGATTGTTTTCAGCTTTATTTATTACTCAAAACTTCGTTTTTACGAGTTAATGTTGCCTGTGTATATGCTTATCTGTCTTATAAGAATTATATTTTACTGTCACGCCATAGAGACTTTCCAGATACTTTTTTAGACAAGTTAAAGAAAGTGTTGAAAGTCTATATCAGAAGATAATGTTTTGTTCAGACAAATCTACCGAACGTGTATGTAAATTAAAAGATAGAAAGGAATTTAGTTTCAGTCGTGAAAGGTGAAAATTCTTTTTCGTTCGATATACAATTGTGTAAAGTATGAAAAATGAATGATAAGGGTTCCGAATATATTAGCTTTTGATTAAAATTTACAAGAATAAAAATTCTAAACGGATTATATTTTTAATAATACTAAAAAAAGACATTCTAGGTACTGCTTTTTGTAAGTATATATGTCAACATCTTAGAGTGCTTGAAATTCAATTGTGCATGACAATATTAAAAATTTTCGCAACAGTACTCATGTAAATATTTTATATGTTTGATTCAAAAACGAAAAAAATTAAAAAATTAGCGTGAAAATATGGTTAGAGATTTATGTGTGAATTTTGTTCCATCGATACAAAACAATTGAAGAAACATAACCGTCTCTGAGTAATTAATAAGTATGCACATATGCACTGACTGTAGTAAATATTAATCCATGGCGTACAATTAAAACGAACAACTGGAAAAGTTTTACAATTTTTTTACATATTGTAATGAGAGCATAATTGTGAATATTCAAATTAAGATTTCTTTTAACAATAAGTAATAAAATCTTAAATCTATTTAAAAACTAGACAAACTGAAGCAACTGATTAAGCTGTTTTGGTGATACGTTTTTTTTTTAATAAGCAGGCATATCTCTTCTTTTAAGGCGTGTTTGATCGCAGGAATGTACCAAAGCATTAGCCAAAAGGTTTGCGTGATATCGTTTAGTTTAGAAATATATTTAATTCCGCTATCTTCTACTTATTTCTTTACCATAGGAATACCAAGGTCTTTATGGATATTTTCATTACGCATGTACCATGGTGAACACGTAATTTTCTGTTTGGAACCTTTGTATTATACCAATATTAGTTGCACAGGTCGTACTCCACAGTTGAATGCCATACATCCAAATCGGCTTTATAACCGCATTCTATAAAAGCACTTTGCCGTCTAGGCTAAGTTTGGAGTTTTAGATTTAAAAGCCAATTTAAATTTGCAGCTCTTATCTTTATGCAAGTTATTTTGCTAGATATATGTTTCCTCTGGTTGCCTGCCATTCTCCGACAAACCTTAAGTGCTCGGCTAATATTCTTGATGCTATTGTGTGGCATTTGTTACTGCTCACTAAAGCTGAGTCATCCGCAGAAATTGATGTTAATACATCATTAGCTGTTGGAGGATCGGTTATGTTAAGGGTAATATTATCATTTCCTGGTGACTTTTTTAGTTTGAGTTCTTTTATTATTCTAATAATTTAGCAAGGTGAAGTCTTAAAGACTCGAGTGACTCGTTAACTAGGTGAGGTAAGCTGGATAGCTCAAAGATGTTCTTTGAGCAATTAGGTTTAAATACCTTTTCTAGGTGATTTGCAAAGCAATTAGCACTTTCCTCGTCACTTCGAGCCCGATTTCCACCCATGTTAGGGCTTCCAAAGGGAATTTTGCTGCCTTGAATTTGGACACAGCTTCTTTATTGACAATTCGGTATTGAATTCTTCCTCACGTTTAAACGTTTTTTTGTTGTAATTTACTTACAGCAAATTTCAATTGAAGCTGAGTGAAAGGGGAGCGATTTATCTGCCACTCACGCCTTGCACGCCTTTTTTCATTTACAAGCTTTTCTATTCTTCTGTTAGTGATTCTGGGACCAAGCGGCTTATGTTTAGTTATATAAGATGTTAGAGCCACTTTTGGATTAACGAATATGGGTTGTTCACATAATTTTATTAGTATAGGAGAGTGATCAGAAGAGAGATCAGTACTTGTATCAGCTGTTATGTGCGATTTATCAATTTTTTTAATTACAGCAAAATTAATTAATTCTGGTATTTTTTTTAAATATTGCTAGGCTAATGTGTCGGCTTACCAGGATATATTATGTCAAGGTTATTGTGCCTATTTATAATAGTGTGATACAGTTGTCGTCCTTTCGGTCGTGAGCTCCAATACATGTGTTTTGCATTGTAATCTCCACCTGCTTAAAATTTATAGCCTAGTGTTCCAAAAAAGTCTTTAAATTGGATGTCTGTAATTTTAAACCGAGGTGGGCAGTATATGACCGTCAGGTTTAAGTCCCCGCAGCGATTTTTTATGGTTATATTGTAACTTGTGATTGCGCTGTGGGATAAGATTCTAATACGTGATGATTTAACCGTTTCTATCCCACACTGCTGTTCCTCCATGTCCATCTGTGTGATTTATGACATAGATTCTAAATCCCGGTATAAATAAATTGTTTTTGTTCGTAAGATGAGCTTCTGGCAATAGCATTACATCAATATTATTTCCTTCCAGAAATCTTGAAGGTTGTTGTTGTTTTAACGGTTAACAGACCCCGATAGGATGGTGAGGGTTATCAGTGTTGTCGTCGACGTCATCTAACGGGAGGCCCAGGAAACATGCTGTTTCGACGGGGTCGGACCAAAGGGAAAAGGGTGTTAGATGGTTGGGGTTGGGTGGGCATGCAAAGAGGTGGTCAGTGTCATGCGGAGACTTTTCTTCAGCTGCGATAGTTATTACATCATTAAATCCCCTTATACTTTCAAATTCTTTAAATTCGCTTTCTGTAATTTTAAAACGAGGTGGACGGTATATAGCCGTAAGATTTAAGTCACAACCCCGATTTGTAAGTGTGTAGTAGCATGAGATACTAGAGCATAGTGGTTTAAACAATTTCTAATCCACACTACTACCATACGCTTTTCAATCCGGATGCTTTGTGACATAGAGTCTAAATCCCGGTATATTAAAATTATTTTTATTTGCAAAATTGTAAAATTAGTTTCTGATATATGTAAGCGTTACATATATATTTTTTCATACAGAAATCAAATAATCTTTAATTTATGTTGGTTAACATCGTTAGCATTCCATATACAGATATTTGGTAAGCTCGTTTTTTACTTAATAAATGTTGCAGCATTTACATACTCATAGTTTCAATACCTCCATTTGGAGGATTTTGCGGCAGGTGCATTTGTACAGGTTTGCCTTTCACCACATTTGCATAGCTTCCTTGCATATTATTATTATTAGAATTAATAGGACTTGAACTTTTATCTGAGGGTGCTATTATTTCTATATCAATACGGAGTGTTTATAATACTTAGTTACGACGTGCGTGAATGCCCTGTGACAACTTCGATTTCAAATCTTTATAACACTGCGAAGAGTGCAATATGATTTGGTATGCCCATATTCTTGGCAGTTAGTACCGGGCCGTTTCTTCTGAGTGATGGGTTTCATTTTTTCTATTAAATATATTTACAACAGTTTTAATACCAAAACCGCAATCTTCCAATTCAGCTTTGACTTCACTCGGCGGACTCTATACCCTTAATTACAACCACTAGGCCCTTACAGCTCTTTAGTTAATACGTATAATAATTCTTGTTTTTATTTGTCAGACATTTAACGATTTCCATAAGACTTTTTTCACTGTAAGACTGAATTTTTGTTTCATCTATATTGCACATGAAAATTGTTAGTACCTACGATTTCACTTAATTTCTCACCAAGAGTATTAATGCCACGCTCGCGTAAATATATTGGATTTTGTTTGGCATTAACGACTGTGGTGATACCCTTCACATTATCGTTGTTGTTGTTGTTGTTGTAACGGCAGAGTTCTGCCGAGTTGACAGTCCTTGGCCGGATAAAAATCCGGGTCCGTTCCGGTTTCCGTAGATCCGACTGTCGTGGGACATTATCGTCTGAACCATTGCTTAGTTAGTTCCAACAGTGTAAAATACCTCGGGTTGACACTAGACCCTACGCTGAGGGGGAAGCAGCACGTAGCCTGGGCCCCAGTAGCGTCGAAAACATCGGTTAAGACTAAGCTACTGAAGCTACAGCCTCTTGCCTGTGTCTGCATAACGGGCGCAATGCGAACCTGTCCAATGGCAGCACTGGAGGTTCTTCTTGCACTTACTCCGTTTCATTTGGTCATCGGTCTGGTAGCCAAACACACCCTTCTGCAAATAACGGCACAGGGGGGTAGAAAAGGTAAAGTAGTGTCATCCCAGAGGATGGAAATGATAAGTGGCAAGTTACCATTGGCCCTCCTCCCGAGGTATAGTACTACCAAAAAGGTTAACCTCAGTAAAAAGTTTAAGGTTACCCTCGGCAGCAAAGACGATTGGAACGACTCTAACCTCGAGCTGTTGCTGAGGAACAGTACTATGAGGTGGTACACCGACATCGAAAATGTCGGAGGGAATCGGCGCAGGGATTGTGGGCCCACGCACTGGGCTCCCCATACCCATGGGTCAGTTCCCGAGCATTTTCCAGGCAGAAGTTTATGCCATAAGCCGGTGTATAGAAAAAAACCTCCATAGCAACTATCGCAATGAACGAATAGCCATTCTTAGCGATAGTCAAGCGGCGCTAAAGGCGATCTCCTCATGGTATGAGACATGCCAATCTGCTAATGGGAGGTTACAACCTAAAAAGGTTTAAAATCATAATAAATCTCCCCAGGAGCAAACTTAACCTGTTAGTCGCATGGTACACTGGCCACTGCAAGCTAAATAGGCATCTGCACAGCATGGGCCTTTCAGTTTGAGCCAACTGCCGTTTCTGCAACAGGGAGCCTGAAACTCCGGAGCATCTGTTGATAGACTGCACGGCAGTCTGTGGACGGAGGTCTAAGGCCCTTGGAGTGTTGTTTCCGAATAGGGATCGCATTGCCTCCCTAGCGCCAAGTAGTCTACTGGACTTCATGAATAGGCTGGGTCTAGGCGAGTCAGTGGGAGTAAGGAGAGGGCACAATAGACCAAAGATCGCAGTGCATTCCTCATCACTATGCAGACCAGGGTAGGCGGAACAAAGATCCGCCTGGGAGCGAAAAGAGGCTGTCCACAGGGAGGTGTGCTATCACCTCTACTATGTAGACTTGTCGTGGACGAACTATTACCATTGCTAACTGACAGTGGGATCCGATGCCAAGGGTATGCGGACGACATTGCGATAATAGCAAGAGGCAAATTTGAAGATACTCTCTGTGACCTAGTGCAACGGGGTCTAAATCTGGCAAAGGGGTGGTGCAGAGGAGTGGAACTAAACATCAACCCCTCAAAGGCAACCGTAGTCCCTTTCACAAGGCGCAGGTCCCTACCCGGCTTGAGGAACATCACACTTGGGGGCAGAGAGATCGAGATGACTAGCAAGGTTAAATACCTGGGTCTTACGCTGGATTCTACCCTGCGGTGGAAACAGCATGTGAACCAAACGCTGGTCAAAGCTACAAAAGCGTTAATGGTGTGCAAACGGCTGGCGGGTAAATCTTGGGGCTGTAAGCCAAAGATCGTTAGGTGGTTGTACACCATGATTGTGCGACCGATAATTACATACGGGGCGGTGTCGTGGGCCTCCGTCGCGTGGCAGGCTTCGGTGGTAATCCAACTATCAAAGCTTCAGCGGATAGCATGTGTTTGCATGACGGGCGCTATGCGAACCTGTCCGACGGCAGCTCTGGAGGTCCTGCTGGAACTTACACCGCTCCATATAATGATAGGTCAAGTAGCCAAGCGCTCAATTCTGCAGATAACAGCAGAGGGATGCGGCAAAGGCAAGATAATCTCGTGCCAGATGATGGAGAGGATAAGTGACGACATTCCTATTGCCCTCCTCCCAAAGGATGGCATTACGAAATCAACTCATTTCACGAAAAGGTTTAAGGTTACCCTCGGTAGCAAGAGTGAGTGGAACGACCCTACTCTTGAGCAAATGCTAAGGGATAGTGCACTGAGGTGGTACACCGACGGCTCAAAAACGTCGAAAGGAATAGGTGCGGGTATTGTAGGCCCGCGTACCAAGCTCTCCATTCCGATGGGAAGCTTTCCGAGTATTTTTCAGGCTGAAGTCCTGACTATAAGTCGGTGTACAGAGATAAACCTCTACCGCAACGAGCGCATAGCTATACTTAACGATAGTCAAGCGGCACTAAAAGCGATCTCCTCCTATGAGATCAAATCGCTATTGGTGCAGGAGTGTAGAGAACGATTGAACAACCTAGCTGCAAAGAACCAGGTGCACCTAATCTGGGTGCCCGGCCACAGGGCGAGGGACGAGCTAGCCCGCTCCGCAGCCTCCAGCAGTATGGCTGGGCCCGAACCATTCATTGCGGTGGGTCCCCACACTGTGAAGGAGCTGCTCCGCAAGGAAGAAAAAGTGTGCAGAGAAAGGTATTGGCAGCGAGCGCATGGTATGCGTCATGCCAAGCTGCTAGTTGGGGGGGGTATAACCAAAAGAGGTTGAAATCGTTAATTAACCTCCCAAGAAACAMACTCAGGATTCTGGTTGCATTTTATACCGGCCACTGCAAGCTGAAAARGCACTTAGCTAACATGGGCCTATCATCTTGCGCCAACTGTCGGTTTTGCGACAGGGACCCTGAAACCCCGGAGCACCTGTTAATCGACTGCATTGCAGTCTGTAGGCGCAGTTCGAAGGCCCTTCGAGCCATGTTTCCGGATAGGGATCACATCGCCTCGCTAGCASCCAGCAGAATACTGGACTTCATCAATATGCTGGGGCTAAGCGAGTCCCTGTGAGTTAGGAAAGGGCACAATAGACCTAAGGTCGCAGTGCATTCCTCAGTTATGTATCTATCTATCTATGCATTCATTCATTGCTTAGTATGGAAAATCTGTTGCCATTTAAAACTTCCGTTTTACTTCAATTTGGTGGGATGCCTTGCAATTCTTTATGGCTGACCACTGACTTTGAAGGACTTAATTTCCTTTTGATATAACGTAGCGATCAATGATAGTTTGTACAGACGAGCTTTTGTTTCTATTGGCACATTCTCAGCTTACGTTGCGATTTTCTTCGTTGCCTGCGCGATTGCTGGTACCTGGTGACTGACTGCTGTCAGCGCATTTGTTATTGCCCAATTGTTGTTTTCTGCTGCTTCTGCTGACTGCGTTCTTTGCTTCGTTTCCTTTTCAGCTGATTGCCATGATGACCCATCATCGCCATTACACTTTTTATTGCCAGTAGTTGTTATTGTTGTTGGGTGGACATAGCTGAAGTAGGCATTTAAGGAATTATTGATTGGTTACTTTTTGCACAATCTGAATACACGGAACGAGTTAAAAAACACGTCCGTACACCTTGAACGCCAAATTTGTTTTTCAAATCAAATTATAATAACAAAAATCGTGTAATGTAAAAAGTCGTTAAGATTATATTTGGCACAACATTTTACATTAAAGTGAATTTGAGCAGGTTACGATTTAGAATAGCTATGAGAAAACACATTCATAACAATTCACAGTTATATAGTATGAAAAAAATTTTTAAAAAACAATATCATTGTGTATCACAGAAAAATAAATCTTAAAATTATATATATATGTATATATACATACATATGTAGGAACAAGTGAAGGTGAAGCGTTATGATTGACGTCTAATCGCAAAAGAGATTTATTTCTTACTCGCTATAACTTAAGAGCTAGTAAGAATATAATAACAAAAGGAATGAAGGATTAAAAACATGATAGCGTTGTCTTTAGAAGTTAGGTAGAGTTGTATTTTAGGAGTGCTGCGCCGAAGATTAAATTAACGTCGTAATGATAAGTCGAGGTTGCCAAATCTGTATATAATGCTTAAGTATATAAAACTAAACATATACAATTGCCAATTGATAATCCAAATTCTAATTAATAATTAAAAACTTTTTAAAATCGTTCTAACTTTAAAGCGTCTTAATGTAGCGAATCTGTTTGAAAAACCTTTTTAAGATAAATAAAACATAAATCTTTATTAAAAAAATGTAACTTTACACTTATATTTTTAACTTTTATATCCACTAACACTTCACTAATTCGTTTCTAACCATTTATTTTATATTAAATAATGTAAAAATAACTTTAATCCCATTTTAAACTTTAGTTGAAATTCATTTATTCATACAATAAGGAAATGGTTGCAAACAAGCAAAAAATTAGTGTCATCATATTTTTTAATGGAATAAATATAAGACAACAGAGTAATTATGACGTCAATCCAAAATTCAAATGTCGTGTAATGAGTAATTTAAAATCTTTAGTAAAAAGAAAAAAATTATTTCTCCTACACCTATCACAATTTCTGTCCAATTCCTCAAACAAGAAGTAAAATTCTAAAATATTAATAAATGCACCAAATTTTTCAGGCAGATCCACTAGTCCAAAGCATCCACAAGTTGCTTTTATCGCCCTGGTTTTGGTGTATGAAGATGAATTCAACTAAAGGAATTTTATTTAGCCATTTAAAACGGAATTATTGCACACATTAAGAAGAACATTATGCCTATATTCTGATGTGGCTGTGGCTTCGGGTTCTAAAGGCAGCTCCCAGTTACCTTATGTTTCGATATTTACGTAGCGTAAACCCCACAACTTCCTAAATAAACTAGAGAACATGAAAGGTGTAACTCTCATACCCCTCCTACTTCTAATTTTTAGATAAAAGTATCTAAGCTGTCCTGACATAGTCGCATTGTCTTTAGGTAAGGAAATCCTGAGTGTACTAATGAATGAATGAATGAAGATGAGAAATGAACCGCGACCTTTGGTCTATTGTGCCCTCTCCTGACTCACATTGACTCGCTTAGACCCAGCACAGTAATGATGTACAATAGACTACTGAGCGCTAGCGAGACAATGCGATCCCTATCCGGAAACATTGATCCGAAGGCCTTAGTTCTGCGTCTACAGACTGCTGTGCAGTCAAAGAGTAGAATTTCGGGCTCCCTGGCGCAGAACCGGCAGTTAGCGCAAGAAGATAGCCCCATGCTATGCAGGCATCTGTATTCAGCTCGCAGTGGCCAGTATATCATGCTACCAGTAGCCTGAGTTTGTTCCTGGGGAGGTTTATTACAATTTTCAACCTTCTCAAGTTCTGTCCTCCCATTAGCAGCTTAGCATGTTTCATACCAAGAATTTCTAATCAATACTCCTCCCTTCCCACTCTTTCTCAATTGCGGATCAGCTCCTTCATGGTATGGGGACCCACCCCCGTAAAGGCTTCGGGTCTTACCATCTTGCTGGAGGCTGCGGAGAGGGCGAGCTCGTTCGCCAGTTCGTTACCGCCTATACCTTTGTGACCAGACACCCAGATTAGGTGTACCTGGTTTCGTTCCGCAAGGCTGTTCAGCCTATCCCTGCACTCTTGCACTAGTAGCGATTTGATCTCGTAAGAGAAGATCGCTTTAAGCGCCGCTTGACTATCGCTGAGGCTATTGGCTATTGGCTCATTGCGATAGTTGCGATGGAGGTTTATTTCTGTACACCGGCTTATGGCAAGAACTTCTGACTGGAAAATGCCCCATGCTCTCTTGGGTACGGAGAGCTTAGTGCGCGGGCCTACAATCCCTGCGCCGATTCCCTCCAACATTTTCGAGCCATCGCTGTACCACCTCAAAGTGCTGTTCCTCAACATCAGCTCGAGGTTGGAGGAGTTTTTACTGGGTTTTACTGCCGAGGGTGACTTTGCACTTTTTTTGAAGTTAACCATTTTGGTAGCGCTGCCCTCGGGAGGAGGGCCAATGCTATATTGCCACTTTTCTTTTCCATTTTCTGGGATGAGACCACCTTGCATTTTCCACACCGCTGCCGTTATTTGCAGAAGGGTATGCTTGGCAACCTGACCGATAAACAAAAGAAGCGGAGTAATTTAAAGCAGAACCCCCAGTACTGCCCTTGGACAGGTGCGCATTGCACCCGTCATGCAGACACATTCCAGCCGCTGTAGCTTCTGTAGCTTAGTCGTAACCGAAGTTGGCGATGCCACTGAGGCCGTTCCCACGACAGTCGGTTCTACGAAAACCGGAACGGCCCCGGATTTTTATCCGGCCAAGGACTGTCAACTCGGCAGAATTCTGCCGCTACAACAAAAACAACATGCCACTGAGGCCCGTTCCCACGACGGATTTTATCCGGCCAAGGACTGTCAACTCGGCAGAATTTCTGCCGTTACAACAACAACAACATGCCACTGAGGCCCAGGCCACCGCCCCATATGTGATTATCGGTCTCACTATTATGGTGTTCAACCACCTAACGTATCTTGGCTTACAGTCCCACTACCTTCCTGCCAGCAGCCGATTGCACACAATTAAGGCTTTTGTCGCCTTGACAAGGTGAGCTTCACATGCTGCTTCCACCTCAGGGTAGAATCTAGCATCAAACCGAGTTATTTGACACTGTTGGTTATCCCTATCTCACTGCCCCCAAGTGTCCTTCGCTGTTCTCCATACTTCGGGGATGTACGCTCTGTGGGTTGGAAGTACTCCATATTCGACAATTTCGTTTGTTTATGTTGCGTTTAAATCGAAATGGGTATCGTCAGACATGAAGAGATAGTTCAACATGTTTCCATCCTCTTCCACCATTTGAAGCATCTTCTGGCAAAATTCCAGGCGAATCGGCAAGTCTGCAGCGTTCWGTTTGTTGGCCATTTGAATTTTATATGGGAATGAGTCCAAATCTTTGTTCATAATTGATTGTAATGACTGTCTGTTTACAGCCATTTGAGCAGATAAGCTTCTTGTCGAAACACGTGGATTGTTTTGTATGGCAGCAGCGATAGTTTCCTCCGTTCGACCTGAAGGGTTTCGATGGTAAGGTCTTCTGTTGACTGTCCCATGCTCGGCAAAATTGTTTACAAGTCTCATTATGGTCTATCTGCTCGGAGGATTGCCGCCAAACGTGCGCCTATACTCTCTGAACCGAAACTACGGACTACAGTGCGGGATAGCGGCGGACAATCCAAATTCCTATTTCAGTGTCCCAGTTATCCATTTTTGTTAAATGTAAAAGTAAATCTACAAAATAAAATAAAAACTAAACAGATTAAATAAAATAAAAAATAAACAGATTAAATAAAATAAAAATTAAACAGATTAAATAAAATAAAAATTAAACAGATTAAATAAAATAAAAATTAAACGTTAAATAGAAAAAAAGTTATGCTTTCATCAGCCACCCTGTAGGCTGAAGCCAGGACGAAGTCCTTGCCCTAGAAGCCCCTGGCTTGCACCGCCACCAGATCCTGCGTCAGGAACTCTGTAATGCAGAAGAATTCAATGTTACTCACGACAACTATGCAAGTTTTAGGTCTCTCGCTAGAGAGATCCCAGATTACCTTATTTGATGCAGGTTCACCTGAGGGATCTCCGTATTGACCTCCATTATAATATGGGATCGAGGAAATACAGATCTTCTTCCCCTCCGTCCATCGCGCTGCCAGCCAATAGAGGAGTTGTCATGCTATGCATGATTGGCAAATCTTCCGCCTTCCTCGCGCAGAAAGCAGGACCTTTCCAGCTTTGGGGCAAACTCCCGCAGCCAGTTGGCGGACGTCTCGTCCTTGCAGTCCACTTGCAGCATACCTCCTTTGAATCATACCCCAGGAAGGATGCCGCGTATTCATCCCCTCTGAATACCTCTTCCATGAATAGGTCCTGGAGCTCGGTAAGCGGTTTTAGCGACTCCGCAGGGTAACAGCGTTCGCATATCTGCGCCGCCCCTCCTCCACCGGTGGGGAGCCGGTCCAGATGGTTGGGCTATGGCTGCCTTTGTATTGCTGCCCCTCAACCTTTTCGAGGTGGGGCTCCTGCTGCGTCATCTGGCCGCTATTCCGCTTCGCCGTTTTTCGCATACGTGTCAGAGGTTTGCCAGCGTCAGGGAGAGGACGTTGCCCACCTTCTCTGCGCCTCCTCCTTCTTCTACGAACACCGTCGGACTCTGCCCGATGTGACTCACTCGAATCCGACCCGCTCCGCCTACTGGCGGGAATCTTGGCGATGCTCGTTGCTGCTTCAGCGGCACCAGCCTCTTTCGGTAGGCGGGCGCCGCTGTAGGAGGGCATGTTGTCATCATCCTCCCTGGCATGCTCTTCAAACAGAGGCGGCTCCTCTGGCGAGAGGGCATCAAGGAAGCTAAACTTCTCCCTAGCTCCTTGACCCCCTTTGCCTACCGCTGCCCCGATTTCCTTTTCGTTGTCCGTGTCCGTTTTCCTTTTGGTTTGCCTTCTTTCCGTGTGGTCTGATTGTTTTTGTTTTTATGTGCTCATCTTGTTCTAACTACCCTAGGCTCAACAATTGTTTTAAATGGGGAACTAGGGGGTCCGCCACGCCAGAGCTTCTTGACGCGGTAAAGCCACAGTTTCTCCCCACTTCGGCCCGGTGTTGGGGAGAGTCCGCTAGAGTACAGCCGAATTTACCTCCTGGCTGCAAATCATCCAATGGGCACGGGAGTCGCATAACACCCGGGATTAGGAAGTGGTAGCTCTTGGTTGGCGCCGTTCACGTCGGTTGGGGGATGCCGAGTATGCCTTGCGCCTCAGAACCTGCAACGCGGCAAGGTGCTTACCATTCGCAGAGGTCATTGACATTTCGGTGACATTTCATCACAATAAACTTATATGAACTTTTATTCGAAAGAAAATCCCTTACTCCTAATTTGTAAAGACTTGATGCTGCTTTGGATGCAATTTGGGATACGAGGACAATCTGCGACAAAGTTATGTAAAGTATTTTCCGAAGGAAAACTAAGTTGGTGCTTTAGGCAGCGGTAAGCAATTGAATTATCATATCGCCGACCATTATTTTGGCGATTACTATTTAAAAAACTACTAATACAAGCACCTAACTGAAGAGGAACTTCACTGCAAACTATCTCAAGAGGATCTGACTTATCCCTAAATGAACTACTTCTTAACATTTCCCTACATCTTTCTAATTCAGTTGCAATTTGGCCCAACTGAGCTACTAAATTCCTATTCTCTTCACTAATTTTTTCTATCTGTCACCTGTTTGCGCGACTTTTTCACTACCCCTTAATAGTTCCTTCTCAAGAAGTGGCAGAGGCTCTAAAAATATATCGTGGGTCTACCCTTTCTAAAACATGAAGCAGCTGCCTCGATGTATCGTTTGCATTTGAGGCAGACCCTTCCATTAGGGGAACAAAATCTTCTACGCCTATTTCAATGGTATTTCCAAAAAAGAATTTGGGGCGTTAAATATTGGCTCAATAATTAAAAAAAATGTTTAGGTGTTTTTTCATTGAGATCTTCAAAGCACCTAAACGTTTGAGTCAACATTTACGCTTATTAAAAGAAAAAAATATATATATACAAAAGTTAAATATAATCATAAAATAAGTATAATAATATAATAATAATAGTGAAAAAAGTGCCTAAAAAATTTACTTTTATTTTAATAAACCCGTTGAATATTTAAAAGTTCGATTTTTTTATAACTATCATAAATATTCAATGATAAGTCGTTACTTTACAATAATATATTTAATTCAAATTCGAAATCTACTACTGAAACACAAATGTATATTAACATTTTTTTCTGTTATCGAAAACTAATTTTTAATATATTCACACTTAAAAATGCACGGAACCTCATTTCAATTTCACTGTTATCCGATATTACTATTCTAATTACCAAATCGAAAATATTTCAGCAGATTATCGAAATTTTCCAAAATGTCACATAAATATGCTTATCACTTTTTGCACTATTTAACGTTTTTTTTTTTTAATTACTCACCGTTTGAGATCCGTTCCAGTGTTAGAAAATTTGCAAACTCTTCCTCCCTCGCTGCAGCCAGCAACACACTTCCTCCAACTGCTTGTTGTTTTCGGCATTTTGTCTCTAAAATAAAGAGCATACGTGTTAGAGGTTTTTCATTTGCTATTCTTCAAACTAATGACCGTTACAAATGGAGACAAAGAAAGTAAAAATTTCCCCATTCGAATAATAATTTAGCGGGATTTTAATTTGGTCATCCCTCTTTTCCAACAGCTGTTCGAGTTCAGGAGGTTTTGACGTTGAGCAATTGTTCTCTCACTTCCAATGATAGATGAGTTGGACATCTGTTTATCTCTGCTTCTAGTTTTTAAGAAACCTTCCTCATTGATTTTTAATTAACCTTTATTAAATACCTAGACCAATAAAGTTTACATACACATAATTCTATTAAATTACGACACGTTCATTTGTTTTAAAATGAATAAATTTCGTGGTTTTTTCTATCCATTTCAAGATACGTATATTTAACATTAAATATAGCATATACAATTTTTTTTAATAAAAAAATAATAATGTTAAAGCTTAAAATACGCCTAATTCATATAAAAAAAGATTACATGCACCAACGATTATTTACATAAATCAAAAGAAATTACAATAGTTTTACCGGTTTTTGGCCTACATTTTGTTGCAATTGTTTTCCATAGACGTCGACGTATGCTCCCCACTCGATTATTTCCGGATATTTTGACCCACTAAGTCGATGATCCAGTGTTTTGACCTTAATTTAATGAAATGTGATGTTTTCGAATACGGGTTTCCAAAAAGTTCGGGATATTTTGAAAATGTCTAGTGTTTGCGAGACCTATGGAGTTATTTTTGTTTCCATAACTACCCTGCACGTACATGATACAATGTGTATTGTGGGTCGTTATCCTGTGGTAAATAGAAATGGCTGCTATTAACAGCCTATTTAAGCACAATGCAAGAAATTTTTCAGGCGGATCCACTAAGTTGCTTTTATCGACCTGGTTTTGGTGCATGAAGATGAATTCAACTGAAGGAATTTTATTTAGCCATTTAAAACGGAATTATTGCACACATTAAGAAGAACATTATGCCTATATTCTGATGTGGCTGTGGCTTCGGGTTCTAAAGGCAGCTCCCAGTTACCTTATGTTTCGATATTTACGTAGCGTAAACCCCACAACTTCCTAAATAAACTAGAGAACATGAAAGGTGTAACTCTCGTACCCCTCCTACTTCTAATTTTTAGATAAAAGTATCTAAGCTGTCCTGACATAGTCGCATTGTCTTTAGGTAAGGAAATCCTGAGTGTACTAATGAATGAATGAATGAAGATGAGAAATGAACCGCGACCTTTGGTCTATTGTGCCCTCTCCTGACTCACATTGACTCGCTTAGACCCAGCACAGTAATGATGTACAATAGACTACTGAGCGCTAGCGAGACAATGCGATCCCTATCCGGAAACATTGATCCGAAGGCCTTAGTTCTGCGTCTACAGACTGCTGTGCAGTCAAAGAGTAGAATTTCGGGCTCCCTGGCGCAGAACCGGCAGTTAGCGCAAGAAGATAGCCCCATGCTATGCAGGCATCTGTATTCAGCTCGCAGTGGCTAGTATATCATGCTACCAGTAGCCTGAGTTTGTTTCTGGGGAGATTTATTACAATTTTGAACCTTCTCAAGTTCTGTCCTCCCATTAGCAGATTGGCATGTTTCAACCAAGAATTTCTAATCAATGCTCCTCCCTTCCCACTCTTTCCCAATTGCGGATCAGCTCCTTCATGGTATGGGGACCCACCCCCGTAAAGGGTTCGGGTCTTACCATCTTGCTGGAGGCTGCGGAGAGGGCGAGCTCGTTCGCCAGTTCGTTACCGGCTACACCTCTGTGACCAGACACCCAGATTAGGTGTTCCTGGTTTCGTTCCGCAAGGCTGTTCAGCCTWTCCCTGCACTCTTGCACTAGTAGCGATTTGATCTCGTAAGAGAAGATCGCTTTAAGCGCCGCTTGACTATCGCTGAGAATGGCTATTCGCTCATTGTTTGGGTTAGCTTTAGAATACCGTCCCACGACTTTGAGGATAAAATGGGTATCGGTCGATAAATTATGCTCAACAGATTAATAATATATTCTTATAGGGCTGGGATTTAGAATAACATCTTTCGATTTCGGGGTTAAAATGAATTTGTGCAGTTAGAGGAGGTCCTCCAGATCAGCAATATATATAGTTGCCGCTGATTTATGGTTTTTAAGATATTTATATTTAAAGTTCAGAAATCAACTATTTAAAAGGCGTATTTTCCGATTTATAATGAATTTTACGTTTACATTTTTAATACGCTATTATTAGCTGCACTTGTAAGTATGTATGTTTGTTTGTTTGTAACTTTTTTAAGTGGTACTGAAACCTAGAATATTTGAACGGCACTGTAGGAGGGCGATAGTAAGTTTAAGCAGCTCAACAAAAAGATGTGCTTAAGAGACCTATGGACGGTATTCGAACTGAAGAACTAGACTGTTCAAAGTGGACAGATAAATCCGCATGGAACAGTGAAGCTTTAGAAGAAATGATTCGGTTAAGAAGTAATAATTCGTAAAGTCGCCAATAAAACTTGGTCGAAAATAAATAATAACACTTGTTTGATTCATTGTCGTTTATTCTAAGTCGTTTGTGAGTTATAGCGTCGCAAACATGGAGCAAAATAAAGAGACAATACGGCATATTTTACAGTACTACTACGACAAAGGCAAAAATGCATCTCAAGCCGCCCATAAAATTTGTGCAGTTTATGGTGGTGGCAGTTTACGAATTTTTCAACGTTTTCGTTGTGGTTAGAGGTGGTCGAAGATGCGCCACGCTCCGGAAGGACTCTCGTCGAAAATTGCGATAAAATCGCTGAATTGGTCGAAAGAGGCCGGCATAGTAGCAGCCGTAGCATCGGTCAAAAGCTGGGCATGAGTCATCAAACCGTTATAAAATAAAAAAAAATACAACCTATGATAACAATTAGTCAATAAAGGTTACGAATATATATTAAATACTGCCTAATTATCGATTTTCTTAAGCAATACTACATGTCATACTTTATATACTTTAAAAAATTTGGGGCTTCTCACATCAAACTAAAAAATTAAAAATAAATATAGTTTAAAAAAATTAAAAAACGCGCTTTTCAAGCATATCGAAACTAAAAAGTGAAAAATAATTCTGTGTATAAACTAACAATAATAATGAAAGGAAAATGCCTGCATTATTGTGAGAAAATCTTGGGGTGGTTTGTGACATATTTTTCATATATCGAGCATTCCAAGCTATTTTCACAATAATGCAGGAATTTTTCCTTCGTTATTATTGTTAGTTTATACAAAGAACTATTTTTCACTTTTTAGTTTGATATGCTTTAAAAGCGTGGTTTTTGGTTTTTTAAACTATATTTTTAACTTTTATATCCACTAACACTTCACTAATTCGTTTCTAACCATTTATTTTATATTAAATAGTATAAAAATAATTTTAATTCCATATTAAATTTTAGTTGAAATCCATTTATACGTACAAAAAGAAAATGGTTACGAAAATGGCAAACGATAAAAAATGAGTGCTTCCTTATTTTGTAATGGAATATAAATAAGAAAAAATAATGATTATGTCGTCAATACAAAATTCGTTGTCGTGTGATGAGTAATGTAAAATCTTTCAGAGTTTTTATTATCGTGATAAATCTCGATGTTAGATCGGCCAGGATTACTTTTTTTTTTGTTGAAACGCGGCGAAGGCAAAAAGGAGTTCAACACGTACGAACTGAACACGCCCAGGGTTATTTTGTTTTTTTAAGCCAACGCAAAATAACTGAAGACGCCCAGGTGTTGGATTGACCAGAGTTATTTTTTTTAAGCCACGCAAAAGAACTGAAGACTCCCAGTTGTTGAACGGACCAGGGTTATTTTTTGCATAAGAACCAATGTGTTATTTATTTGCTGTTATTAGGGTTTTTTTTTTGTTTTCCTCATGTTTTTTGGTTCTTGTGTAAAATATGTACGTAAGGTAACACTGATTATTAGGTAGAATGCAACCCTTTTGTTATTGTATGAACAAAAGTTAAATATTGAATAAAAGTTGTGTTTACACTATTTAGTATAAAATTCTAACCATTTATAATTGTGTACAAACGAATTAGTGAAGTGTTAGTGGATATAAAAGTATATAATATAAATTTAAAATTCATTATAAATCGGAGAAACAGGCGTTTTTAATAGTTGATTTTTTTATTGAATTATTGAAATGCAAATATTTCAAAATTCATAATCCAACGCTAACTATGTTGTTGTTGTTGTTTTAACGGTTATCAGTCCCCGTTGGCTCCACGGTGAATGGCGGTCAGTGCCTGTCGGAAGTCTGTAGCGTCTGAGGTCCTGTCGGCGTATTGTTCGATGTCGTCGACGTGATCAAGGAATGACCTCCTGATGCTCCTAGGAGGCGGTTCCGCTCCAAGCAGATGACTGCAAGGATGATTTCTGCGAAAACATCCCAGCAGGAACTGCTTAGAGAGGAGTTCATTATGCTCCTTGACTGGGAGAATAAGCGTCCCGCTATGTAGGTGCTCGATGGGAGACATCAGGAGGCATCCCGTCGTGGTCCGGAGTGCTGTATTCTGGCAGGTCTGGAGTTTCCTCATCTGCGTGCCACTGCATCCAGGCGACCATATGGGTGCTGCATAGTTGAGGGCCGTTCGGCCGATTGCCTTGTAAGTTGCCAACAACGTTTCTTTGTTTTTTCCCCATGTGCTGCCGGCTAGCGACTTGAGGATTTTGTTGCGGCTCTGTACTTTGGCGATAATCGCGGTCGTATGTGGAGAGAAGGAGCATAGACTGTCGAAGGTGACACCTAAAATTTTAGAGTTATTGACAGTCGGAAATTTGAGGCCGTCGACTGCAATATTAAGCTCAAGTCTATACTCCTTCGTCCAGTTCGTGAATATGGTCGCTGTGGATTTGGTAGGGGAAAGTTGGAGGTTCCGTTGAGTGAGGAAACGAGAAAGGTCGGAGAGNGGGGAAAGTTGGAGGTTCCGTGCAGTGAGGAAACGAGAAAGGTCGGAGAGGTAGTTGCTTACCTTCGAACACATGCCATCGATTCCATTKCCCGACGTCAATATCGTACAATCATCAGCGTACGAGGTTATGGAAACCCCTCTGGTGGTTGCGGGAGTTTCGAGATGTAGAAGTTAAACAGTAGCGGGGAGAGGACACCACCCTGCGGAACTTCCTGTTTAATTCTTCTTCAAATAGTACGGATGATTGGCGACCGTTCAGATAGTTCATGGTCCACCTCTTAGCCCTGGAGGAAGCGTGGTTTTCTCAATGTCCTGCAGTAGCGTTGTGTGATTGACCGTGTCAAAAGCTTTTGACAGGTCCAAGATTTGGAAGATTTTGCTTTGTTGATGACACCCTGGACCTCTTCATCGGTGAAAGTAAGTGGCGCGCCGTCGTTTGGCATTTTGCGCAGCCGTCGGTTAACACATCGTTTGGCTTTGTCTACCGAAGGGTGCAGTGTAAAATGCCGGCTAAAACAGCTCGCGCACTTCTTCGGGTCCGAAGAGGCATGACCATTAAATTGAACTTCAACTCGGTCGTCGTGACTCTTCGGAGTGGACAGTAGCCCAAAACTTACTCACACCGGTGGAGAGGTTGCAGGACTTCAGGTGCTCTATCCACTTCGTCCGCTTATGCTGGTTTACCATACGTCGAATCGCCAAATTGAGATCCCTTATTCGGGGATTCCCGGGATCGGCATGGCGTAAGGTGTCGCGCTCATTAGCTAAAGCGGCTGCTTCGGCTGGGAAGTTGGGACGGATTTCCGCTATTCGTCCAGCTGGTATGAAGCGAGCGGTAGCTGCTGCGATCAACTTGCCGAATTGACTTGTTGAGGTGCTCTCACTAAATTCTATGAAGCCGACCCAGTTAGCTTTGTTGTCCACAGAAACGAAATCGGCAGGTTTCTCGATCGAGATAATTATGGGTAGATGGTCTGATGCGAGAGCTAGCATAGGTCGCCAGGTTATGCTATTTATCAGACCACCGCTAGCGATTGTGGGGGCTTCGTCATTCATTGTGCAGAAGGTCGAATCGTCAATCTGTTCCGCCAGCTCCATCCCCCTACGGTCATTTGACAGACAGGAATGCCAAAGATCGTGGTGCGCGTTAAACAAGTCAGATTGGGAGCTATGTTGCTTAGTTGAGCTCCGGGGGACCGTGGAGGTCCTCTGTTGSCCACTCGAGGTGGGTGGCGGCGCAGCGCGCGAACTATGTGCTGATTGCACAGCCGTAGAGGCTAGCGTCGCAGTATTGCGTAGGCAACATGGCAACACATAACGCGTGGTCCACTCCCTATGGGTCTTAAGGCCTGAGCAGGTCTTAAGATGGCWCCATCCATTGCATGTGTTGCACCTGACCGAGGTGGAGTTTGGATGGAGCCTTTTCCTCCGGGCCCGGGTTGGACTCTGCTGCAAGGCGTTGCTCCAGTGACGACACACAGAAATCAACACTCACCGATCCAAACGGGGTTAGATCGCCGAAAAAACAGCCCTTGGTCGGATGAAATCCGAGTCAATTCCGGTGACGTAGAACCGGTAACTATATATATATTTGCTTGATCTGGAGGATCTCCTCTATCCGTAACCCTCCATGTTAAACCCGAAATCGGGGGGGATGCTATTCTAAAATTTACCGTTCCCACGACAGTCGGGTCTACGTGACCGGAACGGACCCGGAGTTTTATCCGGCCAAGGACTGTCAACTCGGCAGAATTCTGCCGCTACAACAACAACAACATTCTAAAATTTACCCATTTATTGTTTTCGAGAGATTTGCGCTTAAAGGTAAAATTTCAAATATTTAAAGTGCATATTTTTTCGATTTAAAATGTATTTTACACTTTTATATCCACTAAAACTTCACTAATTCGTTTGTACACATTTATTTTATAGTATATTTTGCAAATATATTTTTACTTCAAGATTTAACTTATTCTTCAATTATATTTATTTACCAACAACTAAATGGTTGCAGTCTTTACCTTATCGACAACTTTTGGTAATGAACTAAAAGAAATAAAGAAAATAAAATATACCCAAAAAAAGGATTTTTGCAGTGGTTTATCTAAAAAAATATTTTTTATTACCCGCCATTGGGGTGTGTCAAGTTTTCTTTGGCGTAAAAATCTTGTTTACTCTGGGCGCTAAAAAATTATGATTTATTAAAAAATATTTATAAAATGTATTGTATAAAGGTATAAAATGTATTTGGAGTATAATCCTATTTTTTTTAAATTAATTTTTGTTTGTTTGCTAAATGTGTAATTATGGCAACACTTATATGTAATTTGTCAACACAGAACACTTTTCTTATTGTGCATTTAATAAAATTTGTATAAAAATTAAAATATTTATTTTAAGCAAATATCCAAATAATTAACATAAAATAAATATTTAGAATCAATGTAGTTAAGTGAAAGTGTATAAAAAGTATTTATCAAGTAAGAAATATTTTGGTATTCTGTGACAAGCTTGATAAACGTAAAAGCTTCAGTTCGCAAAGCTTTTCCCCACACGTGTTGTGGACAAAATAATGTAAATAGAAACAGTTGATTTCTATTCAAATTATGTTTATTCGTTAAAATGGACTCTTCTGCAACTTAAGTTTTCATATACATATATTACAATTAATTATTAACAAAATTTGTAATTTAACTTTTTTTATAGTAAACAAACACAAAAGAGCTACTCACGAGCAGCTCGAGGCTTATATGCTTTTTATTCATAATTTTCTCAAAAAATCTCGAATATATTTCAAATAAATTAGTATATAAATTAATAATAACAAAAGTTAAATATTTTATAAAGGAAAGGGACACAGAATATGAAATGCTTGATAAAATTCAAATTTTGACAAATTAGAAAAATGTTGAATTTGTCAAGTGCACAGAATAGGGGTGTTAACCTGGAGCATCTGCTCTATCCAACCATTAGTGGTATATTTAATTCAGTATAGTTTTTCCAATATAAACCTTATATGTTTTTAATTCTGTGACTGATACACTGTTAAGATTAGCAAATTGCGAATTGAGCTCGACACATAACGATATCCAACTGAATAAGTGTCCCATTTTGAACGTGAACACACAGGCTTGATTAATATAAATTTGAATTGAATTAAAATTAATAAGAAATTCCCACTAAAACTGAACTGAAAAACTAATCAAACAATTTTTTGTTTCCCGTATCAAAAAGAGTTTCGTTTTATTCGTATGGGTAAGCAGGCTTATGCCGCTCTTCAAAAATAAATGCTGGACCGACCACCAGGATGCCCATAGGTTTTTTGTGTCGAGTTCTTCCTTGCACTGTTTTAACAAATATATTTTATATATTTTAACAATCACACTTCACAAATTATTATAATGACACATAAAATTTCACTTTATATTTTTTTAAATAATGTTTGTATGTGCGTACGTCTTATTCATTTGAGGGTACTGATCGAATAAAGTCGTTTGGGATAATTGAAAAGATTTTATCCGTGGTAGCGGCTCGGAAATTTCATTTATGTGAAAGATGATGTGAAAGAGTACATAAAAAACCGTATTGCCAGATGTGCTCAGGGTGTCATCAGAACGATTCCTACTACAGCCGGTTCTACGCACCGGAATTGGCCCGGATTTGATCTAATTAATAGCTAATTTCGGTGAACTAACTCCGTTTGGATTGGTGATTATTAATTTATGTTTGTCGTCATTAAAGCAACGCCTTGAAGCAGGGTTGCTCCGAATCCTCCTGACTCGTGCTGGCATTGAGTCTAACCCGGGCCCGAAGGAGTTTTTCTGCTGCGTTTGCGCAAAAAGGCTCCATCCAAACTTCACCTCGGTCAGGTGCAATACATGCAATGGATGGAGCCATCTTAAGACTACTACTAGTTACGTGGCTCGCAATACTGCGTAACTAGCCTCTACGGCAGTGCAATCTGCACAAAGTTCGTGTACTGCGCCTCCACTCACCCCGAGTGACCATCAGAAAACCTCCAATGTCCTCTCCGACTTCCTCCTCAAGTCGCTAGTCGGCACCACATGGGAAAAAGGCAAGGAAACGTTGTTGGCCACTTACATGGCAACGGCCGGCCGCTTCTCAACTACACCGCACAAATATGGTCTCCTGGATGCAGTGGAACTCAGTTACAGACCTGCCAGAACACTGGACTCCGGACCGCGACAAGATGCCTCTTGATGTCTCTCATCGAACATCTACATAGTGATATAAGTTGCCGTCGACGTCATCTAACGGGAGGCCAAAGAAACGTGCCGTTTCGACGAGGTCAGTCCAAAGGGAAAATAGTGACAGAAGAGAGGGGTTGGCGGGGCATGAAAAAATATCCAATATCGAGAACAATGCTGCGAAAGGGTCACGCTCCTTTCAGGCACCAACTCGAGTTCTTCGTCTGAAATGGGTGGTGATTTAACTCCAAGAACGCCATTAACTGGAAGGGAGTCGGTGAAGGTGTTGATAGCTTCGCTGTGAATGGCCGTCAGTACTTGTCGGAAGTTAGTTGCGTCCGAAGTCCGATCGGCATATTGTTCGTTGTCATCAACGTAATTGAGGAAATACCTATTGATGTTCTTAGACGACGGTTCCGCTCCAAGCTGGTTGCTGCAGGGATGATTTCTGCGAAAAAATTCCCAGCAGGAACTGCTTAGAGGGAGACCATTATTTTCCTTAACTGGGAGCATAAGCGTCTCACTATGTAGATCTTCAATGGAAGAGTGTTCTGACCTTACCAACATCTCTCTCCGCCTACTCCTTCTTCCGTGCGGAGCAGCTCCTTTATGGTATGAGGACCTACCGCAACAAAGGGTTCAGGTCTAACCATGTTCGCGGGTGCTACGGAGTGGTCTCCTCCTGCATCAGTAGCGATTTGATCTCATAGGCAGAGATTGTTATAGGTGCCGCTTGACTATCAGGAGAACCTCCTCTATAAGACCATACACATTTTTATTCCGAAATCCTCGGACGGCCGACCCCAGATGCATGCAAGTTGGCGGAGATTCGATAGTTTGATCCCCACCAAAGTCTGCGAAGCTTTTGAGGTCCAAGTCGCCTCCTTATTGGCCGTATTGGTTGATCTGCCGGCTGATTATCGGTCGCACGATCATGGTGTACAACCACCTAGCGATTTTTGGCATGCAGCCTCAAGATTTACTAGCTAGTTTATGGCGCACCGTTCGTGTGGCTTTAACCTTGGTCTGGTCACAATGCTGCTTCCACTGCAGAGTGGAATCCTGCCTGACACCACATACTCGACCAAATTGGTCATCTCCACTTCTCTGTCCGAAACGGTAAGGGGGGGGACCCACGTCTCGGGAACGGGACGCTGGTCGTTTTGGAGGGATTGATGATTAGCTCAACCCCACTCCACCATCCCTCAGCCAGGCTTATACGAATTTTTATTAGGTCGTAGAGAATGAGTGGTAAATTCGTTTCTGGCCATAATAACAATGTCATCCGCATAACCTTAATAGCAGATCCCATTGTCAGTTCGCAAAACTTCTCAGCTTTCCACGACCAGACTCTATAACAGGCGTAGCACTAAACAATGTCTGTCCACAGCCTCTGGGGCTGTTGTGAGTGCCTCTCTCGGGAACTAAGCTGCAGCCAGGACGACGTCTGCCCTTTAACTCTAACTGACTTGCACAACAACTAGGTCTTGTGTCAGAAACTCTGAAATACAAAAGAAATCAATATTGATTCCAGATTACTTTGTTGGCGCTTGCCTCCGGATGAATTTATAAGACTCGTCGTCGATACAGAGGTTTACTCTTCATCTGCTACCTGGCCTTAGCACCTAAAGTGAACCCATGGAACGACGCTGCGTATCCATATCCTCTGAACACCTCTTCCATGAGGAGATTCTGGAATTCAGTAAGCTCCTCCGGTACCAACGTCTCCGTCGGGTGGTTGACAATGATGTTGCTTAGGATAATTGAACAGATTTCAGCCGTTGTAACGCCTGGGAAATTACAGCGAATCTTGATGTTAAAAAAAAAAGATTTAAAATCGTGGTACCATATTAGTCAGTGTGCAGTGTCCCCGCGACACAAATGTGCCAACACTGGTATTGCTCATAAATGTAAACACTAAAATTTCTTGAAAATATGGGTATGCAAAGAAGTTTTTAAAGTATATTTTGGATAAATTTCAAAGTTTAGAGTCTAGTTAATATATATTTGAAAAATGTGTGCAAATTGCGTTAAACGTAGTGAAAAAGCATATATTATTTTTACAAATTTTTGAACTTAAAATACAAATATCTCAAAACCTAAAAGTCTGATGCGGGTATACATGCATTGTCTAAATCTTGACCAGTTTTAATAAATTCGGTATAAAAATCGGATTAGACTGACACCTTCTGCTCCAAATTACAGCAGAAGTGTTTGACAATGGCCACACAGCCCACCTTAATTTCCAAATATCCGTCTTATGCTAGATTTCCTTTGCAATTAAACCCTATTGTACCTCGATGGTTACACTGTTGTCCAATGCGATCAAAGTCCCAATTCTCAGCACATAATACTTCTTATGCCCGAATAAAGTTGGTAGTCACTTTGCACTTGAGCGAGCGTATATCAGTGACTGACAAAGTTTCTTATGCATACGGTTACCTGGTCTTACCAACGGAGTAGAGGTCTTCCTCTTCCTTTCCCTCCGTCGAATACCTTCAGTGCTGGAATGGTCATCCATTCGGACGAGATGACCTAGCCAACGGGTTCGCTGTGTCTTAACTCGCAGAACTATGTGAATATCGTCGTATATCTAGTTCCATCGATTGCGGTATTCGCCATTGTGAATGGACAACCATAAATCACAGCAGAACCTTTCTCTCGAAATCTTGTCACGCCGACTCATCATATGTTGTCATTGTCCATGCCTCTGCACCACATAGCAGTACGGGAATTATGAATGACTTATAGAGTTTGGCTTTTGTTCGTCGAGAGAGGACTTTGCTTCTCAACTGTCTACTCAGTCCGAAGTATCTGCGATTTCAAAGTTATGACTGTACACAGTGACGAGGGAGCCAAGTCGCGAGTGCGACGACTGTTTGTATAGCCATTTGCTTCGCTTCCTTATTGAGTCGTGAGAAAGCAGAACTAACGGCGCGGATGTTGATAATGATATCAATATTATCGCCAGCAGCTGCACACAATTATAAAAGATTGTGCCTTCTTGATTCACCTCAGCAGCCCGAATTATTTTCTCCAGCAGTATATTGAAGAAGTCACATAATAGTGAGTCGCCTTGTCTGAAACCTCGTTTGGTATCGAATGACTCGGAGAGGTGCTCCCGAGGTGTGTAGATTCTCTTTTCACGGTTTTTTTTCCATGATTAGATTTTTAAGACCTAAAGCTACACTAATAAAACCTAATCGGTCGGTAGTACCTTATAGGCGATGTTGAGGAGGCGTATCCCGCGGTATTTGACGCAGATTGTGGGGTCTCCCTTTTTGTGGATTGGGCAAAGCACTCTTAAATTCCAATTCAGGCATACTATGATGGTACAAACATATTTTATAAAGGAGCTGATGCATTATCCTTATCAGAACATTACTCGTGCAAAAAAAAAAAAAAAAAGAAATCTTTATATCTTCTTAATTGGCGTTTCTTAATAATTTTATATGCGAATGTATTTATTGATACGGTATTAAAACATTGTAGATTTTTGTATTATATATATACAGTATCCGTCAAAACTATGTATACCCCATGAAAGTTGAAAAGAACATTATCATAACTTGTGAAAAGTGAAGTTTATTTTTTGCATCGTTATTGTTTTTACTTATGAGTATGCATACTACATACAAAAAATTAAACTAATTTTCTGCATTGTAGTGCTAGTGACTGCAAAATACGCGGTAACCTGAAAAAGAGAAATTCTTAGCAAGGACAAAAGTATGTATACCCGAATAAATTTTGAAGTTACCTTCACACTAGAGCTTTAATGTTTAGTGTATACTGCCAATGGACGTCGAGGCATGCTGTTAACCAAGCTTGTTATCCAAATATTGCCATAAGTGCTCAATGGGGTTTAAGTAGGGGCTCTGGGCAGGCCATGGTAGGAGTTCTATCGATTTTTGTTCGAAGTATTCTTTTGCAATCCGACACGTATGCTTGGGGTCGTTCTCCTGGTGGTATATGAAGTTATCCCGTATGCCCATTTTTTGCGTAGTTGGTACCACATTGGTACTTAACATTTGAACATAAGACTCTCCCGTCATTTTACCTTTGATCATTACGAGATTTGAGGGACCACTAACCAAGCTAAAAGAACCCCAAACCAATACATTTCTGCCTCTAAACTTTATGGTCCTTTGAACGCATTTACTCTGAAGCTTCTCGTGGCTCTTTCGCCAAACTTTTTGGCGTCCTCTAGTATTTTTAAATTCAAATTTGCTTTCATAACTCCAAATTACTTTTTTCCAAAAATTTGGTGGCAGTTTGTAATACTTTTTTGCAAACTTCAATCGTGCCTTTAAATTTTTCTTGCTGATGAACGGTTTTTTAACCTTGTAGTGGCTGGAACTCCCGTCTTTTCTAATTCTTCGTTGAATTGTTCGCTCGGAAACATCGGGCTGACACAGTCGGATGTTTTTTCACTTCTCTCACTATTTTTGTCTCTTCGCGCACTGTAGGGCGGCCTGATCTTGGAGCACTCTCTAGCCCTCCATTATTTTGGTAATTTTTTTTTTATCCCTTTTGGATTATGGCCTTGCTTTTAGAATATTTGTTTGCAATTTTTCCGTATCCCATTCCATCTAAATGATCATGAACAACCAATTTTCGCAGGTCAACACTTATTTCTGCAGATCTAGGCATTTCACTAATTTTATCTTTATATTATTTACCCAAACACTTTTATCGACTATAAAATCATGAAATTTTACCTTTGTCGAGTTTGTTTCTAAATATTTGCAAAAATTATTTACGCAAAGAAGCACTACGCACAAATATTGCCACAGTATACATAATTTTGTCGCCTGCAAAGTTCAACTGATCATCAGCAAGTGCACATTCTGCAAGCAAAACAAAAACTAACGGTAAATATCATACCGTTATTATTTGTCAACTTACAGTGTGCACTTACCTTAGTATAATTTTTTAATTGTTGCACTTTTGAAAAAAATATTCAAAGAACAATATAAAATGTGCTGGGGTATACATAGTTTTGTCGGATACTGTATATTACCGTTAAAAGGAACAAACAAAAAAAAAACTCTGGCAATAGCAAAATCTACTACTGCTTAATTTAATTACCTCTGAAATTTTGAAGACCGTTCTGTGTTTGGATTCAAATTCAGATAAAGTTTTTCTAGTTACAACTTGATACTCTGTTACTGATGCTCAACTGATATTTTGCCGTATTTGTTTTGCGTAGAACGTGTAACGTTAACGTATACAAATGCGGATGAAAAATTTTGGAAAATGTAGGCAACAATTTTATGAAAAATACGAACAAAATAAGGCAAAGAAGATGTAGACGAAATTGTTTTTTGCTTAAAGAATACTGCGAAAAAAGAAGAGTTATAAAAGTGAAAGACTTTCAGAAGTATTGAATTATATCAAACATAAAAGTAATATTTAATACACAATTCCGCATCCATCTTATCGTGCATTAAAAATGTTTATGTTGCGTTTGTTTACCGATAGAATGTGTGATTTTGGCAGCGCTGCCAAATTTTCATGTAAAACATGATGTTTTCTCAACATTGCCGCAGTAATTTCACATCGAAAACATACCGCTTTTAAAGTCGTATTACGATAACATGTTCTAATTCATTAAGTATGGAATTGTGATTTTATTGCTAAAAAGTATATAACTAAAATGAAATGTGCTAAAAGTAAAACTGTGTAAAAAAGTAAACTAAGAGGTGTTCCAAAAACCGTGTAAGAATAAGATCAAGTGTAAGTATATAATAATGCCTGACATAAAGATTTTATGATAACCAAAGCTCAGTGAAACTTATGCACAAAAGTTTTATTGTTAATTGATTGGCCTTTAAATAATGTTTCTTGAAAATCAGAATTTATTTTATTTTAAATAGGGAAATATTTTGTTTTTACAACATGAGTTGACGGATTATTTTCTTTTTGACGGTAGTTATCAGCATCGGTTTTGACTTAAAATGTTCAAAAAATCATTTTTTTTTTTGTATTAAGATAAGTCGAGAGTATAAAGGTAAACAATTTTTATAATCCAAAAACAGATGAAACTGACGAAAGTGGTTTCAGTGCCTCAGCGAAAAATGTCAAAGAACAAGTGGAAATCTCCGTTCCACGTGATCCGTCTGAAACGAACGGAGTATCTCATTATAAATTTTATAACAGTGTTTGCAGTGATTTCTGAATATGTGAAATGTAAGATCTGTGACGGAAATGTTGAGTTTCAAACTCCTTCTGAACAAGAACTTGGTTTCAAAATTGATTTGCTGTGAGATAACTGTGCAGATCGTAACATAAATTCCTGTCCTTTTGTCTGGCACTCTGATGAAATAAATCAAGATTTTTATTTGTGATGAGAGTCCTCGGGTTAGGGCTAAAAGGTGCAGCAAAGTTTTGTTTAATGGACGTGTGAGCTTTTATATCACAGCCTATTTAAGATTTAACAATGAATAATATTTACCTCAGTGTAAAAACAGCCACCAAAACTTTTAAACAGGCTTGTCTTCTTCGTAGACACCGCTTACCCGGTCATACGTGTTAACAAGAGCACGGCAATCATTTCTACTTTTAGTAATTTGGCGCCAATTCGAGATACTAAGTGCAGCCAAGTTCTTCTCCACCTGGAATTTCCAACGGAGTGGAGGTCTTTCTCTTCATCTGCTTCCCCCGGCGGGTATTGCGTCGAATCATTTCAGAGCTGGAGTGTTTTCATCCATACGGACAGCATAACCTAACCAGCGTAGCCACTTTCTCATAAATCTTCTGCAGAACTTTTCTCTGTTGTCATTGTCCTGCACCATTTAGCAGGAATAATGAGTGACTTATATAGTTTAGTCTTTGTTCTCAATTGCCTACTCAGTCCGAAGTATCCGACTTCGAAGTAATGACTATCAACAGTGACGTGGGAGCCAAGTTTGTTTGAAAAAAATGCAAAAATTCAAAAAAATCTCGGTGGAAAAGCAAACTTACACGACAGATTATCAATAAGGTGATAGTTTTTTATAGCTTAGCATAAGGAATAATTATCCTTTATGTTCAACTGATGAAAAACCTCAGCACGACAAGTGCCCGGATGGACCAGACGCATAGCATAGCTGACAGAGGGCTCCAGCTGCCAATAAATTATCCGATTTTTACAGATCTCAGGGGTAAGCATTTATTAGAAAGCTGTTTAGGTGGTTTTAACCAAAACAATAACGAGAGCTACAATTAACTGATTTGAAAAATATTTACGAAAATTGTTTCGGCCGGTTCGAAAACTGTGGAAATGCATCACTATTGTATTATATAATATGAAGGCAATAGAAATTCCACTTGCGCTCAATGCGCATTCATATGAAGAAAAAGAAGACGAGCAGTGTCAGAGCACCCGAGAACGAAGAATGGCTCGCAGACTACATCAGCTCGAGTAATTAAATGTTGCCTAAAGTAAAAAAAAAAAAAAAGATCTTATGTATAGTGCATTCCAAACTTTAAACGGGTTTTTTCAAAATGGTGTTTGCAAAGTCGGTGACCAACATTACTTGAAAACGGCTAGTCCGATTAGTCTTAAGTTTTAATACGAGCTTATTAAATATATTCTTTAGTAATTCATCAAAGATTTTTTCTCACCGAGAAATATATATATTTTTTATAAACAATAAATAAAATCAATTTTCACAACCCGCCATTTCATAAAAAATTTGTATATCTTGCTTATTCCTTCGTTTAACCCTAGAGAAGGCGCGCTATGAGCATTTTGCTCACACAATTTTTTAATTGAAAAAATTTCTATGTTCTATGTTATTGCCCCAATTGTTACGCTCAGTACCTTCGCTCAAAGTTGTGTTCCACTTGTTCAAAATCACACGCTGTAATCAGTGCATGTTTTAAAGTGTTGATAGGTKGCTGTTTATTTACTGCGGTAATTTGCTCACTACGCGACAAACTACGTAAGTTTTTTTTGCYTTGCCAATAGCTCAAGTTATCCAATTGAAAGTGGTGGTTTGCATTAGTTTTAGCACTCGTATGTAATTAAAATGGAAAGCAAGCGTTGTTGCCGTACTAGGGATGTATCACATATTACGTCGTGGTTAGAAGAAGTTTCAACCGATGAAGAATTAGAACAGGACGATGACCATTTTCTCCGTGAAAGTGATTGCGAGAGCATTCATAGTGATCACAATACTGACACTGATCAATCTGTTGATGATTTGGAAGAGAATTTCCTTAACGGTTTTGAGGAGACCCCACGTGGAAAACGCATATTTTATTGGGGCAGAGATAAAAACACAAAATGGGCGCTTAGTCGTCCTGTTCCTAATGTTCGCACTAGGCAGTGCAACATTATAACGCATCTTCCAGGTGTGAAAAGCATTGCGAAAACTGCAGAAACACCAATACAATGCCTTGCTTTGTTTCTGACTAATTCATTGATCTCAAAAATTGTCAGATATACAAATTTATATATTGAAAAAATAAGTGATGCATATGGACGTGACAGAGATTGTAAATCAACAGATACTGTCGAGCTAAGTRCATTTATAGGTATCTTATACATGGCTAGGTTAAAGAGAATGAACCATACAAATTTAAAAGAGATGTGGCTTCAAGACGGCACTGCTCCAGATATTTTCAAAGCCACAATGTCCTTGAAACGATTTCTGTTTTTAATTCGTGTAACTAGATTTGATGACGTTGACTCACGTTCACTTAGAAGTGAAGTTGATAACTTAGCCGCTTTTCGTGAAATATTTGACGACTTCAACAAATCCTGTGGTAACTGTTATACTCCTGGAGAATACTGCACTATTGACGAAATGCTTGAATCGTTTAGAGGACGATGCAAGTTCAGAGTATATATTCCCAATAAACCTGCCAAGTACGGCATAAAAAKTAATGCATTAGTCGACGCAAGAACCTTTTACACTTGTAAAATGGAGGCATATTGTGGTAAACAGCCATCCGGCCCTTATCAGCTCGATAATACAGCTGCCAATATCGTAAAGAGAATCGCTGCACCAATTTTAAATACCGGAAGAAATTTAACTATGGACAATTATTTCGTTTCTATTCCCTTAGCTGATGAGCTGTACAAACAATATAGAACCACTATTG
>NW_017537144.1:125689-129026 GCF_001853355.1 Bactrocera latifrons
TTTTAAGCTTAAGGCTCAGTAATGGTATTTAGTTTAAATTTAAATATGTAACACTTTATTTATATAAACGTAACTGAATATTTTCAGTACGTGAGCAAAATGCTCACGCGCGACAATGCATGTCACTCTGCGGAGCGCGCCTTCTTTAGGGTTAATTACGTATTGCGTAAACTTTTACCAGGAGCAGGTTGGACTCAACTGCCGCATGAATCGGGTTCAAAATGGGATTAGACCGCCGAAAACAAGCCTTGGCAGGGTAATATCTGCATTTACTGCATTGATTTGTTAATAAATATCGTGTTAATATATTTTTAGTCGCACTTAAAATTGACAGTATTTTAATTCTAAAATTTAATCATTGACGACTTTAAGTACTCTAGCTATCAAAAAACTGAGTATTAAAAATTAGCTGTGTATTTGTTATCAAAATCTAAGGGGTTTTATGTTATGTTAAGTTAATTTTAGCATACCTGCTTTTATGAAATCAAGGCTAAAACCACACATTTCGATAAGAAAATATTATATAGACAATTTAAAATATCTACATTTCTCTACATCTTTATCTTTGCAAAAACTAGTATACTTGGATTACCCAAAATATTCAGCATTACTTTGAGTCTTCGGTTCTAAACGAAAAATTATATAAGAGTCAAACAAATAAGGCAGAAAATCAAATAAGTAATCCAGGATTTAAAAGTTACTGTCCGCGATAAAATATAAATATAATGTAACAAATACAATATTTCAAACGTGTTAAATAAATTTTTAAAATAAAATTACTGTATCAATTCTAAAAATTTTGCTTAACTGATGTTGTTTCTTCTGATTACTTTAACTAATGTACAAACAATTTCCGAAGAAGACTTCGTCCTTCATTTAAATAAATTAATATCAGGTCTGCCATCATACTTCCTTTGCTTTGGAATAGGCATTTTATAAATAAAATAATGTACATTTAATGCATTTTAATAATTCCATAGCCGATCTCTATGAAGACGTCCGATAAAATGTCTGGCATTGAGGGATATTCTGCTTAAAATTATACTAAATCCAAAAAGCAAATATTAGGAGCATATTACCGCTAGAGACATTATTCCTTCAGTGTATATCGAAACTTCCAGGATGGAAGTGAGCGAGAAATCAGACAAATATATCGAAGATGGTTCTGGGAAATTTTCCCAACTGTTACAACATCGTTTCAGAAAAAAACAGTTAAAGTTTATCAAGTCGATTATACTACCTTAAAGAATAATTATGCTAATTTCGGATCAACTTAAAATTTAATTTATTTTTGACCTGAAAAAATTATTTCGTTCGTTAACTTTTGAGTTTTTAAACCTCTCGCAAGATGTAAGTTTACGGATTCTTTACATATGTTGTTGTTATGACGTATGTTTTCTTTCTTCGGGTGTGAACGATTGTTATTTGTTAAAAATTCTGTCTGGTTTGTTTTTGCTTCTAGCTTGGGGCCTATTGAAGCTTATATTGAGGTGGTGTTGAATTGTTTTGCTCTGACTATAATATTTTTTCTTCTACTCTTTCCGCAATTTCATACTGGCTAGTGAGAAATTCTTTCATTTCTTGCCACGTGGGGTTATTTTTATGTCTGTGAGTTCGTCAAAATTGTCTGTGTGACAAACAATTTGAAACAGTGGATTCTAGTTTGATGAATCCTACACTTGTTTCTATCTTAATTTTTGGCAAGTTCATTAGTGTCGTTACTTTTTTATCGACCAGTATTCTTTCGTTTTCATATCTAGCTTTTAGAGCTTCCCAAATTGAAATTATCATCATCTTATGCGAACTGCTTGGCTATGTCACCTGGTTGACCTTTTGTTCTGTGTTGGAGGTGATAAAATTTTTGTGCCTTTGATAATTCTGGATGGTTGATATAAACGGCTATAAATATACCCCAAAAGGACGACCATTCTTCATAACCTGCATGAAATGTTTCTTTGTCACATGCGGGCACCTCGATGTGGTGCAGTTGCTTTTATATCATAGCTCTTGTTTCTTCGTACTGGTCTAAGAAGTTTTCGTATATTGCATAAGCCGAAGATTTAAAATTGTGTGGTAGATCTGAGTCGTCAGAATCTACAATGGCGTCATGAGTCCGAAATTTTTTAAGATTTTGGCTTTTTATTTCTAATAACGATTCAGAGTTTTCTTGAATCTGTGAGTCGGAAAATGTAGTATAGTATCTTGTTAAATTGTCAATTTCTGGAATGAACTGAGCAACCTGCTTTGACCGTGTAGCTCCTGTAGGTGTATTTTGATTTGTGTAGTTATTAGTAATTTTTAAATTCCTTTTAATAATATCGGTTTGTATTTAAATGCAATAATGTAATTTTTATTTATACTTAATTTTCAATTAATGTTTAAATTGTTAGTTACTATGTATTTCGTTTGAAGAGATCAATGCGCTTTTTTTACATTAGTTTACACAAAATATTTGTATGTATTTATGATTATGCTTTTGGTCTTAACAATTGAGAGCTCGTTAAACAGATCAATTAACTGTTTTGTACGCATTCCTGTTAGTTTCTGTTTATTAAAGAACAAAAGGTATTGCCGGATAATTGCCTATGTGTGTGTAGTAATATTTATATGTTAATATGTATTTTATATGGTTCTCACAAGTTGTGTATGTTTTGTGGAACGTTTTGTTTTTGAGATTTTGTGTTTTTGGTGGCTGATGAATTTTGCTACATTAAGAAACTCAAATAATTTGTTTTTCAGTGTATGGAATTCATTTTTCTTTTATTCATGTTAAAGTTCATTCAATTTTATTAAATATACCTTAATTAGTTTTAAAAATAATGGAATTTAAATGCCCCCCTGCTCGTTGATGCATATGAGGCATCTTACCAAAAAGTTGTTCATTACTGCTTGAAGAGTTGAGACAGGAATAGCCGCAATTGTTTCTCGAATGGATCGCCTTAGTTCATTCAAATTTTTTGGTTTTGCTTTGTAGACTTCCTGTTTGCAATAACCCCACAAGAAAAAAGTCAGGTGCAGTAAGGTCAGGCGACCTGGGTGGCCAACGGAATGTGTCGTTTCTGGATATCAGCTTATTGGGAAATTTTCGTCGCAATTTTGTCGTAACAGGTTGGGCGATGTGAGGAGCTGCACCAGCTTGCTGAAACCACACAGAGTTGAAAGAAATTCTCATTCGGCGTAATTCTAGATAGAAAAACTCTCTGAACATGCTCAAGTAACGGTCTCCAGTAACCGTAACGGTGTGACCGTTTTCTTCGAAGAAGTAGGGCCCAACAATGCAGCGTGATGAAATTGCACACCACACTGTGACACGAAGTGGATGCAATTCCGTCTCATG
>NW_017537144.1:129370-132201 GCF_001853355.1 Bactrocera latifrons
CACCCATTTGAGCAGATAAGCTTCTTGTCGAAACACGTGTATTGTAACACGTATGGTAGCAGCTACAGCAGCGATTGTTTCCTCCGTTCGAACTGAAGGGTTTCGATGGTAAGGTCTTCTGTTGACTGTGCCATGCTCGCCAAAATTGTTTACAAGTCTCATTATGGTCCATCTGCTCGGAGGATTGCCGCCAAACATGCGCCTATACTCTCTTTGAACCGAAACTACGGACTGCAGTGCGTGATAGCGGCGGCCAATCCAAATTCTTGTTTCAGTGTCCCAGTTATCCATGTTGGTTAAATGTAAAAGTCAATCTGCAAAATAAAAAAAATTAACCAGATTCATTAAATAGAAAAAAAATTATTTAATTTTTTTTTTGGTAGCGGCTTTCAGCAGCCACCCTGTATAAATGTGTTTTGAGAGAGAGAGAGAGAGAAAGCGGAATTGAAAAAAATATATATGCACTTTTGTTTTCTATTAGAACCGCTGTATAATGAAAGTTTATATATATTTCACTAAACATATATGGATATATTTATGTAGGTATAGTTATATTTATTTTGTGTCTGTTTTTGTATTGTATTTTATATTTTTAAATATTTCTGCCTTTTTTTACTGCTTATTACATTCTTATGCATATAGAGTACTGCTGAAAATTTGTTGCATGTAAACATTTCGATTTTTCTTTGTTTTTTGAGCTTTTGTCAATACTTTTATTAATATAACTATTTTGATATAGGATGTATACATACATTACTCTAAACGGTATTTTGGCTTTTACCGTGCTTAGTAAAATTGTATTAGTAAGGATATAGGATACTTTTTATAAATACAAAATTTAAATTTTAAATCATAATCATTTGTTCAAAATTCATGTAAGAATCATTTCATAATTTTATTAATTCAAAAATTGAAGGAAATAAGTAAACATTTGCATATCCATACATGCTTATAATATGAGTTATACTGAGTTTTCTCCTGAACCACGCAGTTGTTTTTTGAAAACGAGTCCGTTAGATATACATATTTAATATCACAAGAAAAATGGGAAGGACTCAAAGGCATTCAGAACCAACTAAACACGATACCTGGCATAAAAATTAGGCGGAATAACTGGAGTGTTGATATAAAGGTCTATTATATTTTGTGATATACAGAAAAATTTCCGAAGCATTGCACAGAGCAGTGTAATATTTAAACAGGAACGACGAATTATATGCGTACAATTTCAAACGGATCCTTCCTAAAAATAATAAAAATAAAAAAATTGCTAAATATTGGGAATAGTAGAATAGAACTGTAACCAAATACACGGAATTAAAACAGGCTCAGTAATTCGATGAACAATATACCACTTGCATCCCAAAAGACGATGAGTTAGTGTTTTTTTTTTGTGTTTTCCAAATTGTCACTTTTTGTCACCTCTTTTTAGGTTTTGTTTATGCCAGTCAATAAGAAGAACTTATACATACATACATATTTATATATTGTCACCTGAAATTCAAAATAACGTAACTTCAAAAAATTCGAAATTGGTTTTTTTTTTACATAAGTGTCAACAATTTTAGGCTTCTTCGACCCAAAATACCCAAGTTATATTAAAAATTCAAAAAAAAAAAAAAAACCTATCAACAAGTGCATAATTTCCTTAAACAAAAGAACGTATCATCACTAATGTAGAAATAACAGAGTATTTTTTTTTTATAACAGAGTTAGCCTTGATTTATTGTTATGTTTGTTTCTATTAGTTATGTTCAATGTGATTTGGTGATATAATTTAAATGGTTTTTATACTGAAAGTTATAAAACAGGTAAACAAAGAAAAGTGTTGTGAAATGTGTGAAAGATGTGTTCCATAATTAAAGATGCTGAAAATAATAAAGAAAATTTGAAGGTTGTAAAAAAATTAACAAAAGGGAAAAAAATATAAAAAAATTGAATGCATAGTAAACAATATAACAGCTAATCAAAAGGAAATATTTGCGAAAGGAAACCACGAGAAATAAAAGCAGCTTGCTCATGTAATTATTGTGTACAAAGTTCAACTCGGCATTGTTCTCTTTATTCGGCAAATGTGCGGAAGAAGATATTTGAAAATCGTTGGCAAATGTCATGGGACCAAGAGAAAGTAATGTAACTAGCAGTGCTGAGTTCATGCTAAAAAGAGGATTTAAGTGGAAAATTACCGACGTTCATATTCAAAATCCTATTTTTTGCATCATCAAGTGTGCAGTAAAATGTTTTTGTCAACCCTTCGTATTTCGGAAACTATGGTAAGGAGTTGGCTGAGTTCCAGTGAACTTTATAGCACTCAATTGGGTCCTGAAAATAAAAAAAATTTGCAAGTGGAAGATCGATGAAACACAAAACGAGAAAAAACCCACCAAGATAGATTAAATTATTTAATTAAATTCCGAAACTAGAATCCCATTACCGACGTCAGTATACAAATAAATTGTATTTTCAATCAGAATTTAAATCGTATGCAAATTCCCAAATTTTATGAAATTTTTAAATAAAAAATAATTTATCGATTTTTAAATCAAGAAATGATATGTGTGACACTTGCATATCGTTCGAATCAAAGAATATCTCAGTGGAACAATATGATGTCCACAGAAAACATATAAGGGAAATGAGAGAGAACAAAATAATGACATTGAAAGTGCTAAATCGGGCTTATGCTCTTTATTATGTATGGACATGCAAGCGGTAAAGCTTATTCCGCAGGCAAATGCATCTTATTACAAAATGAAACTTCAAGTTCATAATTTTACTATATATAACGTTATTACTCATAAATCTGACAACTATGTCTGGGATGAAACTGA
>NW_017537144.1:133241-144226 GCF_001853355.1 Bactrocera latifrons
TTATAGTTTCACGTTAATTCAGATTTGAAAATTTTGTTTCAATATCTCAAGTGGTTTTCTTTTTATACGGTTTTTTGCTTCTCCTATAAACCTACGAGAAGTGATGTTACGTTATTTTGCATTTCAGGTGACGATATATTTGCGTGTCACTGAACTTTTTTCATATATTTATGATCTTTATGTTTTATTTCTGTCACCACACGATATATTATATGTATGTCGATATGTGTTTTGTTATAAAATTCTGTAAAAACCGATAGTGGCTTTCCGTAAGGCTCGAAGGACCATGTTTAATTGGATGCCCAATTTAGCACTGAAATTTTCTGATAAATCACTTACAATCGCGTTGAGTACCATATGTAAGCAAAAATGCAATTGGTCTCGGATATATTAAATTATGTTTTACTCTTGTAAGAAAGCAATTATGTTCTTGTATATAAAAAAGAAGCGAGTCAGATGGTGAACGAAATGACGCCGCCAATGTCCGGTTCTCATTTGGCTGATCGAGTTGATTACAGCGCGCGGAACGAAAATTTAAAATAAATAACGCTTTTTGAAGGGAAATAAATACAATTGAAGCAAAATGTTGAGTTGATGATGAGTGTCCGGACACTGCTAAAGGAAAATGAATCCTCAAGGATTGATATGCAAAGTTTAGATGTGGTAAACTAATCACCGCGGAAGGTGAACGCAGGGGACTTGAAAAAGAGATTGTTACCGATGAAAACATCTTAAGTGTTCACATAATAAAGTGAAGATGTTGTAGATAGATAGCAGGAGCTCTAAAGACATCCACCGGGCGTGTACATTATATTATTCACGAATATTTGGGATATATAAGAGAATATCTTTTTTTTTTGTTTTTTATTGGCGTAGACATCTCTTACGCGAGATTGGATATATAGATATGAGGATATAAGGAAAAGGAAAGCTCTGTGCAAAAACAACAAAATGATGGTTCGGAGCACTGCTTGAAAATATTCAAGTGTAATAAACTCGAGTTTCTGCGACTATACGTGACAGAGAAGTCTAATCGATACTCAACCGAATTGGCGGGCTGCACAGAATGAACCCGCTCCAAACAATGGAAAATGTTTGCAGGGTTAAGGCGCCTGTATTTTGGGACGCACATCGAATATTTTTATTGATTACTTTGAAAATGGATGCGCAGCGACCATTACATCATAGCATACATGAAGGTTCCATCAGTACAGTAGGACTATCTAGCTATGAATACAATAGACTTGAAAGATTAATAGGTTATTTATTTTTTCAAATGTAACAATTAATATATCTACATGGTATAAAAACTCGTTTTTACACATTGATTAGATCTATACAAACATTTGGTTCTGTGTTATGGAAGCAATGGTTTTAAATCTGTTTTGAAAAAAAAAACCTTTTGTCTTAGGGCATGAGATTAAGTTTTCAACATATAAGTTGGTTAAAACTTAGTGTTATAAGTACGCACCACTCGTAGGGAAATACTTGGCATAATACTCTTAGTAAAACTCAATGTATCATTTTGTGGTTATTTTTTCTTGCTTTCTGGCAATACCCCGGTTCACTTATCGAAGCAGAGGCCATTGAAATGTCAAATTTTCAATAGTTGAGTAATGTTGAATCGAGTCGAAAAATCAAGAAACTCACGTAACATCCAAGTTGAAATTTCGTAACAGTTTCATTTTCCTTCAGATCGACAATGCCGCTTCATTTGCTAACAAATCAGGTCTAATAAAAAGAATCTAATATTTTTCTAATTGATGACTTTAATAATCTGTATCTGGAGTTATATAATGTAAGTGCGATCGGGTTACGCTATATGCCGTTAGAAAGAGACAGTTTCGTTGTAAAAGGTTTTGGTTGCTTGACCAGGTATTGTTTGAGAACGTCTCAAAAATATATATATAGGGAAAATAAACCATATTTTAGATTTTCTTAAATAAAAGGGAAGCGCAAGCTTTTTTTGATCTTAATATAGTAACATTCAATGTAGGATTTAAACCAAACAAACTCGGGTAATACATAGTAGGATAGCCTGAAACCTAAACCACGTTAATTTTTGGAAATGTTTAAAAACAAAATCGCGGTAAAAAAATGAAAAATTTAAAAATGCCGTGTTTAAAGCAAAAGTTGAATTTTAGTCTAAATTTTGGTCCTTCTTGGCCTGCGAAAACTCGATTTTTGATAACATCAGAAAAGCGGCCATTGTATGTAGAATTATGTGATACTATATACAGAAAACTGCTGCTAATTCGAAAAATTCTGTTTCGAAAAAAACGCGTTTAAAAGTAAACTGTCACAGTTAACTGTAGGAAGGCTGTAATTAAAAAAATATCTGAAATATTTTTATCAAATTTCAATATGGTATTTTTAAAGATATAGAGCTCGAAATATGTAAAAATTAGAAATTTCGCGCTAGGTGTGCCTCATAGATATAAAATATTTTTGTTTTTTACGTCGTGGATTATTTTTTTTTAGAAGGGTGAAACGAAGGGAGAAACTGATTATTCTCAGTAATAGTTCCCAATATTCCCTATTATTTTTCGTATAAACCCTGTAAACCATTTTATATATATTATTGTATTCTATTTTAATCAGTTATTGAATGTGAAGCATTTGCTGAGCTCTGTGGTAAAATCTCAAAACTGAAAGAGGTTGGAGAGTTTGTAGTAATGTTCCTTCCTCCTATTTTCAAAATGATTTCTTATTTATACAAAAATGAAGTTTGGTTGCTCTGAACTTGAATTGCTTTAATTTCAATTCAGCTATCGAAAACCGTAAGACTATACGGTTAATACATTTTAACTACTCGATTGTATATTTATTTTAGGTATGAATTGAACTTTTAAACGATTTTTATCGCATTTTGTGTTTCCTCGTTTTTTTTTCGGTATAAGAATAATTCCTGCTTCTTTTCTATATTTCCGTAGACACCGCTTACGCGGTTATAGCCTAGTTTATAACAGCGCCCCAATCATGTAACGCTGTTGGGCCCTAATTGGAGACTCGAATTGTAGTCATGTAATTCTCTACCTGGTCCTTCCAATGGAGTTGAGGTCTTCCTCTTAGTCTGCTTCCCGTGGCGGGTACTGTGTTGAATACTCTCAGAGTAGGAGTGTTTGTATTCACTCGGACGACATGACCTAGGCAGCGAAGCCTATGTCAATGTTTTCGCATATGTCGTACTGCTCATCATTCCATTTACTGCGGTATTTGCCGTTGCCAATGGGCAAAGAACTTATTTTCTCCAGCAGTATATTGAAAAAGTCGCATGATAGGGAGTCGTCTTGTCTGAGACCTCGTTTGTTATCGAAAGAAACGCAGAGGTCCTTCCCGATCCTGACGGAGCTTTAAGTATTGCTCAACGTCAGTTTACTCAACCGTATTAGTTTTGCGGGGATCCCAAATTCAGACATTGCTGCATAAAGGCAGCTCCTGTTGGTGCTGTCAAAATCAGCTTTGAAGTCCATGGGAGTTCACGTTTATCTCTAATATCCTTATTAAAATTTCATCCTCAATGCATTTCTTAACTCTAATCTCTTAACTATGTACATATGTATGTATATGTGTTTATGCTTAGTGTACATATACTTGCGTAAATAAGTATTGTATTTTTATTGTATACTTCAGATACCAACGCATTGATATTTTATAATTGTTTAGAAATATACCACATGAAAAATTAGACGATTTTCGTGAATTTTTTAAGAGAAAGTACGCGATTGAATATTTTGTAATCCTTTGAACATAATAAGGTATATTTTCAGCTATATTTTAAGATATTTTTTTTTTACAAATTTGTTGAATTTGCTGTCTTCGGAGGTGACAAAAAAAAAAAGTGCCCCAACTGCTGGCATGATTCGGGCCGAATGAATAGCTGAAACAAAAAAAAAATTGAAATGTTTATTAAACTTAAAGATATTTCCTATACAATGACTTATGATCTTTTCGGAAAATAAAAAAAAAAAACAAAAAAATGGCGTAATTTTGAAAAAAAATCTGCTGCCATTCAAAACCTTTTCTACATACGACCTTTTTGTTTTGAAAGTGTCACACTGGTATAGCCCCTTAATGCATCTAACGCACTTATACACATACGTACGCACCATAGATACTCTGTTATCAGTTGCTGCTTGTGTGCATTAGTATTTGGAGTATGTATGTTTGTATATTCTTATTAGTTTTATGTATATACTAGTTTATGGGTTTAATTCAAAAAGCAGTGATTTCACATTTTCAAGAGCAAGTTTCATATTACAATTTTGTTGCTTACCATTATACTTGACATTTAGTGGACTGTATTTTCCTTTTATTTCATTTGTTGTTTACATGTGTATATTTATGTATTAAATAACTGTGTCACAAATATAATTTTCAATATACGAGTATAATTCTATCGTAAGAAATAAAGTGTCATGTTCATATATTTATGACCACAGGTCTTTTCTAAGATTTGGTGTATGGTCAGTTGTTGACTTTCCAAGCCTAATTCGAAATTGATTAGGTCCAATGAATTTATTGACGGTGGGCTTTAATATTTCACTTAGTACGCTCTATAGAACCTTATATGCGATGATGGGGTGGCTTATCTCAAGGTAGTTGTAACAGATTGTGCGGTCTCCTGTGTTGTGGATGTAGCAGAGCACACTTAAATTAAAATCGTCGATGGTGAGGTATGCTCCTTATAAGTTTCCCGTCGCCGTATTTGACTAGCTCGGACGGTAATCCCCTCGGCGCCCGTCGCTTCGTTCCTTATACGGGTAATTGCTATTCGAACTCTCCTGGTTGGGCAATGGAACGTCATCGATCATCATCGATTGGAGAATTGGGTTTATTATCTCCTGATGTTATGCTTTCACTGCCATTCAGCAGGCTGGAGAAATTTTCCCTCATAATTTTACTATGCTCTGGCCATGAATCAATAGATCACCTCTAGGGGCTCTACAAGAGTAGCTCCGGTCTTGAAACCTTCTGTTAGTCGCCGCATAATTTCGTAGAATTTTCGAGCCTTTCTAACTCACGCATTTCGACCTCTCTCCTTTTTGGCTGCAAATGCACATCGCTTCACTCTTCAACTGTCGGTATCTGTCCCATCCTCATGTGTTGTGGTAGGCAGTCTGTTATCTTTCCTTTGCGACCGGCACTCCTCGACTTATCAGTTGTTCTTTTGCTTTTTCAGAAAACCAATGGTTTTCTTTGGAGGTGTAGGTAAGGCTTGAAATACTGTCCCACAATACCTCCTTTATACCGGGTTGCTTATCGAGCCGCATTTCGTCCTTTCAGAAAGCATAAGTGCAACTCGAGTAGAAAATCATTTGGCTGTCGGTTGTGATTGCAGCCTCTCGACTTCTAACCGTCCTTGTGTTTGTTGACGTGCGTTTTTTGCTGCACAGAGACGGGTGCGTATCTTCGCTGCAACAAAATATTGGTCCGAGTCAATGTTAGGACCTCGGAGCGTTCGCAAACACAGAAGACGTGTTATCCGTCTATCACAACATGATCGATTTGGTTGGTGGCTTTTCGATCCGGATTCAGCCATGTAGTTTAATAATTATAATTTATCCTATGATGGAACCGAATACCACATATACAGTCTGGTTCACTTGATTAGAGGCAACAATTTTTGTGAAAGAAAATGTTGATTAAAGTTTCTATATTTGATCTTTCAACAAATAGTTTTCTGCTAACTCAAGCTAAGACTGTACTGGTTTAAAAATACAAACACATCGAAATATTATTTCAGCTRASKGTATTTCGTAGCGGTAAAAGTTCGGCAGCTGCAATATTCTGCTTGATTTATTGGTTCACTTGAATAGAGGCACTTACAAATTTAGAAAAAATATATAAATACATACAGGAACAAAGTTTTTTAACCATTATTTTTTAAAGATTAATATTTTGTGCTGCCACCTTGTTTGTAAATTACTTCATAAACACGTTGGGGAATGGATTTGTACAAACTCGCGAGATAGACTAGCGAAATTTCAGACCAGGCCGCTTTAATGCTTCGAATTAAATAATTTTTGTATTCAAATCAATTAATCAACATTTTCTTTCACAAAAATTGTTGCCTCTAATCAAGTGAACCAGACTATAACTATATTTTAGACATCGAAGTCGATCAGCCTCAACCCACTTGGGAATTTTTCATAATAAAGGCTGAATTTACCGATCGTTGTATCAAAGATACCTTCTTTGCCACCCTGGCGTTAAAGTGGCCAAAAAAGATTTTGACATTGTGGCGGAGACAGCTCTCATAGCTATGCTTCAAGCCAAAAAAAGTTCAAGAATAACAGGACACTTTCTTGCCTACAATGCATGAGATTAGGGCAATACTTCATCTAGTTCATAGTTCAATAAATTACCAAATATTCGGATTTTTATATATCCGCTTGACTTTAAGAGTTAAGTGTGGTTTCTTAATTTGCAAATTGCGATAGTTTAAATCGTTCGATTTCACCCGAACTTAGTCCTTTTTTACTTCTTGTAGTTGTTATCTTGTGCATTACTGTCCATTTTTGTATGTACTATCCATAACATTCACTTAACTTAGAATACCATTGGTATTTGCTGGAGTAATTCTTACGAGATGTGACCATTTTATTTAAATCTTGTTTGGCTACTTGGACTTATGGTATCACATCATGACGCCAGAAATACTTCGATTATACAATTTATATACGAATAGCTGACCCGCCGACGTTATTCTGTGTGAAATGATGTGTGTTTGAAATGAAAAGAAAGCTGAATTTATATTTTGTTGCAAACCATTTATTTGCTATTTTCCAACATTTTTTCAATGTAACGCAGCTTGATAAACAACAATTTTTGGTTTCTGTTTCGATGCGTAAATGTACATACAAGGTGTGTTCCAAAGAAAACAGGACTTAAAAACGAACAGAACAAATAGTTTTTTCTTCAAAATCAATTCTATTTATTCAAAATAAGCTCCTGCTTCAATACAGCTTTTTGCTTGGTCCAAAAGCACGTCGAACGAGCGTTTTAGCTCGTTGGCCGATATGACCACCTGTATGTTGGTGCAATCCTTTTGAATGGCCTCACGTCTGCATAACGCTTTCCTTTCATAAGCAAATATATTTTTCTGAAAAGAAAGAAGTCGCAGGGTGCCATATCAGGTGAATACGGGGAGTGGTTAATGGTTAAAAAGTGATTTTTGGCGAATTAATCGTCCTTTAAATGTGGGATTCTGAGCAATTTTTGGTCGTCTGTCAATTTGTGCGGAACAAACCGTGCACACACCTTTCACGCACAGTTTCGATGGAATTTCCGGTGATCACGGATTTTGATTGGCCAACATGTTGATCGTCATTTATGCCCTTACGACCACTGGTGCACTCTGCTACGGGATATTCAATCATTGTCATAAGCTTTCTTCATCAATTGAAACTTTTCGGTAAAAGTTTTACCAGTTTTAAATCAAAATTTAATGTTGTAACTATCGCTTGAGATAGACCTCAGGTGAATGTAACAAACAAATCCGCCCTCCATATTTCCGGACGTACAGGTACAGGTATGATATCGTGAGTACTTGGCCATGTGCTGCCAATGTATGCTGATGGGAAAAAGAACGCCGACCGATATTAGTTGCTCCTTAGTACGCAGGCATATCTATTCTTTTAAGGCGTCGTTGATCACAGGAATGTACCAAAGTATTAGCCAAAGGGTTAAGGTGATCACAAAGTTTATATATATATTTAATTCTGCTATCTTCTACTTCTTTCTTTACCATAGGAATACCAATTTCTTTCTGGATATTTTCGTAGGCTAAGTTTGGAGTTTTTATTTAAAAGCCAATTAAAATTTGCAGCTCTTATCTTCATGCAAGTTATTTTGCTAGATATATGTTTTCTCCACGTAAATCTTCTATCTAAGTGATTACCAAGATAAGTTACTTCATTCTCTTGGGGTACTAAAGTGTTGTTCAATTTTACTGCCGGACACGTTTTTGATCTTAGCGAAAACGCAACATGTTTACTCTTTTGTTCATTCACATTTTTTACCATAAATTGCCATTTTTTTTTTAAATAAGACTTCAATGTTTTATACAATTCTAAAGGGAGAATGTTTTTAATCTTACATAAAAGGTATTCATGCCACACTTTATCAAACGTATGAAATAAAGCTGAACAGTACTCTCTGTGCTCAAATGCTTTTCTTATTTCGTTAGTAATTCTATTTACTTGCTCTATTGTGCTATGTTTTTCCAGAAACCCGAATTGGTGCGTTGTTATTATATTACTCTCGTGTAGGAAAGGAGACATCTTTGATAGTAACTCTTTTCAAATATTTTCGAAAGACAGGGTAGAAGACTGGTTATTCTAATACAGCAATAATTTCAGAAGGTGAAGTCATAAAAGAGCCAAGCGACTCGTTAACTGTGTTGGGTAAGCTGGACAATTGAATTATTTCTCTGGGCAATGTGGTTGAAATACCTTTTCTAGGTGATTTGCAAAACAATTAACCGTTTCTTCGTCACTTCGAGCCCAATTTCCACCCATGTTAGGGCTTTCCAAAGGGAATTTTGCTTGCTCGAATTTGGACACAGCTTCTTTATTTACATTTCGGTATTGAATTCTTCCTCACGTTTAAGCACGTTTTTTAATTTACGTGCAGCAGATTTCAATTGAAGCTGAGTGGAAGATGAGCGATTTATCTGCATTCTCGTCCAGCACGCCTTTTTTTCATTTACAAGCTTTTCTTTTTTCCTGTTAGCGATTTTTCTGGGACAAAGCGGTTATACTTTTTGTTTGGTGTTGCTAAGATATCTGCGTTAGTTATTATGTCATTGAGTTCTCTTATGCTTTCGTTAATATCTCTTCCTGTATTTATTTTGTACTCATTATTAATGTGGCTACTCACGTATTATATATACTTTAGCTAGTTCGTTTTATAAGATGTTAGACCCACTTTTTGATCAAGAAATTTTTCACTTTATTTTTACAGGAGAGTAATCAGAAGATAAATCAGTACATGTATCAGCTGTTATGTGTGATTTATCAATTTTTTTGATTACAGCAAAATCAATTAGTTCTGGTATTTTTTTACTATTGTTAGGCTAATGTGTCGGCTTACCAGGATATATTATGTCAAGGTTATTGGGCCTATTTATGAAAGTGTGATACAGTTGTCGTCCTTTCGGATTAATTAGTCGTGAGCCCTAATACATGTGTTTTGCATTGTAATCTCCACCTGCTAAAAATCTATGGCCTAGTGTTCCAAGAAAGTCTTTAAATTGGATGTCTGTAATTTTAAATCGAGGTGGGCAGTATATGGCCGTCAGGGTTAAGTCCCCGCAGCGATTTTTTTATAGTTATTGTTGCAACTTGTAATTGCACTGTAGCGTAAGATTATAATACGTGGTGATTTAACCGTTTTCTAACCAACACTGCTGTTCCTCCATGCGCCTTTCCATCTGGGTGATTTGTAACATATATTCTAAGTCCCGGTATAAAGAAATTGTTTTTGTTCGTAAGATGAGTTTCTGACAATAGTCAATATTATTTTCATCGAGAAATCTAATAAGTTCCAATTTATGTTGGTTAACACCGTTAGCGTTCCATAAACCTATGTTCAATACACTAATTTTTTACTTTAAAAAGTTTGCAATATTTGGTTTTGTGATTAGATTATCTCTTGAATCATATTTTGCATTATAAACATAAATTGTGTCATACATTGAGTAAGGTTGAAAATCATAGTTTCAACGCTTCCATTTGGTTGGTTTTGGGGCAATTGCATTTGAGCAGTATTGCCTTTCCCCAAGTTTGCATAACTCCCTTGTGTAGCATTATCTTTAATATTTACTGTTTTTGAAAAATGGACGGGGATTTCATTACGAGGAATATTCAACATTTGGTTACGACGTGCTTAAATGCCCTGTGACAACTTCGACAACCCCTGTAGTTAGCAGTGTGATTTCCTCTACAATTGCTGCATTTTTTATTTAAATCCTTTTTTTTAAGAGAACATGTTGATAGGATGTTGATTACCACACACCACACAGACACTGCGTAGAGTGCAATATGCTTTCGTGTAGCCATACTCTTGCCACTTTGTACGAGTACATGGTTCTGGAGCAGATATTTTAAATTGTAAATCGGGTGTATTTCATTTTTTTTTAGTTGGTTACAATTTGGCATCAATTCTATTTTGAACATTGGTTGCGGGACTTTGTACTAATTACTACTGATTTAATGCTAAAACCACCTTCTTAGAGTCTACCGAAGACTCTATACCTTTTATGACAACAACTAGGCCTTCTGAGCTCTACACTTGGTAAGAGTAGTAATTCTTGTTATTATTTGACAAGTACTTTACGATACCCATGAAACTTTTTTTAGTGTATGTTTGAATTTTTCTTTGATCTATGTTATCTTTTTTCAAAGGCACAATATGAAAATTGTTTGTGCCTATTAAATTGCTTAGTTTGAAGACAAATAAATAAATTGGAGGGGGTTTGGCGTTCACGACTGTGGTGGTACCCTTTGCATCATCGTTAGGTTCCTTGCTTGACTATGACATGATGGTAAAAATTTAAATACAGTACTTCCAGAAGAACACAACTTGAGTATTCAAAATAACACCCAATTATAATATATATATTATATCAGGGGTGGGCATATTAGCCCTCAGTGACATTTTGCCCGTTCGGGCACGGGTAACGTATTTTAGCACAACATGTTTACAAAGGAGAGCGCGCGAGTTAAGGAACGAATTCGTTACAATAGTAACAAACATCAAAACAACCTTTTGTTTCAGTAAACAGAATGCAAATGACCTTGAGTTGGAATAATTGAAATGCAATATTACTACAATCCTAAACAAACAAGTATCAAAACAACATTGAATTTGAATACCACAACAACCTTATCTTAAAACAAAACAAATGTATCTAAGCAAACAATATATTAGGTTTCCAAAAAAGTCTTGCGGTATTTCTTGCGGTATTTTTATTGAATTTT
>NW_017537144.1:144372-146347 GCF_001853355.1 Bactrocera latifrons
CATCTTCGACCACCTCTACACCAGAACGAAAACGTTGAAACCATCGTTGTGCAGTGGAAATGGAAACTGTATCGTGTTCATAAACTGCACAAATTTTATTGGCGGCTTGAGATGCATTTTTGCCTTTATGGTAGTAGTACTGTAAAATATGCCGTATTTTCTCTTTATTTTGCTCCATGTTTGCGACGCTATAACACACGTGTTAGCGCGTGAAATGAGCTTTCCTAAAAGGTATAGCATGACCTGATGCGACGATAAAACTATAACTATTATGTGTAAACAAACCTAAACAAATAATATAATCTGTATTTAAAGAAACTATCAACTAGTAAGAAGTAAACATACCAGTTAGTATAAATAGAAGTAAGAACCATGTAATAAGTTCGTCTTAAGAGTATAACTAAAGAGTACACATTTCGGTGCAGCTCAAAATATAAAGTATTCTTTTGACTATTTTTACTTCTGGTAAAAATTAACTGGCGCATATATGGGAAGGTGCACTGTGGGTAATAACTGTAAAATTGCTTAACAATTTTAAGTTTTTTTGTAACTACTATAAATTTATAAAATGTAAGACAAATAACAAAAAGTATAATAAATATTTTAGTAATAATTTTTGAATATGTCTTTATAACATAATTTAATTTAGTTTATTTGACATAATAAATTCTATGTTTGGTTTAATGTCACCTGCTGTAGCTACACGCATTATTATACCAAAATTTAAATCAGATAACCTTCTTCCTATTTTATGAAGAAAATTTTCAAACCAGGTTATTTCTTTAAACTTCCTTATAAAAAGTAATTTCAATAATAACTTCAGGTTATGAACCACTGTTCCTTCAAACACATATGCCCAAATAAATCTTATGAGAGCGCAATGTAAATGAATAGCCAACGCCGCTTCTACCGACCGCTTACTATAAAATTTCCAACGATTTAGGGTTTTCCCCGTAAAAACGAGTCAGCAGATTGCTCTCTCACAACGCCAATCTCGATATACTGTATTAATTATAAAAATGTTTCAATATGTCCGAAATTTTCTTAAACTAACTAAAAAGCAGAGTCGAATGCTATTATTTATCAATATATAAACTAGTTTTAGTAGTTTCGTTTCAGTTTGGATATTTTATATTATGAAAAATTATAATTGAAAAGTTAGGTGTGCATTATTATTTTAATACATTTCCAGAGGCAACTTTTTAAAATTTAACAAAACAGTTATAGAAAAAAACCTCTGAATATTTTGGTAAAACAATGAAACTCAAAATATCACAAATCATATATTTATAAAAGAAAATTAATAAATGGAACTGCAATATTATGGTCACACGTATCTTTTCTGTTTCATATATGCAGATATATAAAACTGCCTCGCATATGTACGTATAAAAGCCCACAACTTGAGAAAAGTTTTCGCAATTGTAGTTAAAATAAATTTTTACAACTGGCATCACCACCATTAACTGTTCTATCACAAGTACAGTGGTGCGAATAAAATAGGAACAACCATAAGTTATTGTGAAGTTTTAAAATGTGCTGTTTTCTTATTAAAAAAGATTGTTTTTAGATACAAATATAACTTACATAATATAATTTTTTCCTAACAGTGATTAGAATTTTCAATCATGCGAAGGTAAATAAAAATATTAATGCGAAACTCTAAAACCTGCAAACTATGGTTACCTCTTTTTGTTCACACAACTGTACAATTCCGATATGAAGTAAACTTCCGCTCTTTATATGGTGGACAATGTCAGTATTGCCGCAACCATTCTGCCATAGATAACTTGATACCTGACTCTTTGGTTCGAGAGGGAGCTGTCAAAACTCGCATTTTTTATAACATTTTCCAAGGATGCCACTGCTGAAAAATATTCTTCTTCTTGATTGGCGTAGTCACCGCTTACGCGATTATAGCCGAGTTAACAACAGCGCGCCAGTCGTTTCTTCTTTTCGCTACGTGGCGCCAATT
>NW_017537144.1:149532-154267 GCF_001853355.1 Bactrocera latifrons
ATGTAAAAGAATCGTTTCTGGCCACTCCCACGTGAATGGCGATCAGAAAACTTTCCTCACTTGCGTGAACTTCTACACATGACTCCATCCTCCAAAAAAAAATGAAAAATATTAGCTTGGGTATTTAATAAATTATACAAAACACTAAATTAAACACTGTGAAAATGCATACAAAATCATTAATTAATTTACATAAACATTTATTTTGCCAAAATTTGTTCGCACAATTCAATGAAATTTCATTTCACACTAGTCAAGTATTTATAGCGCTGCTCTTTCACTAACTGCTGGTTGAAGGCACCCTGATTGTGTTTTGTTGCCAGCTCAGAAAACAGATCAGGGTGCCTTGTCAGCTGACAAGTGAGAGAGCAAGAAAAGATAATCTGATCAAGTTATCTATGATTCTGCGATGAACATTAAATTACGGAGGAATGTAGTTGATTTTTTCGCCACTTTTTATGCCCTTCCCTCCGTAAACTGATATTTCCCTCATCTAGCCCTCCTGCTCACTTTGCTAACTTTGCGGGCTAAAAATGTGCCCATCCCTGTATTATATGAGTATATACATGTATATGATATATAATATGGTATACTATAATACTCGTTTGAGAAGGTGGGTGTGAACCCGCCCTCTAAGAAGTTTAATGAACATATCTCCGAAATCACTTAACAGGTCAGTAGGGAAATCTGGGTTGTTTTTTGACTTTTTTCATAAAAATTTTTATTCTACAGTAGAACTCTTTTCACATATCACAAGGTATATCGTAGAGTGTATAAACAATTTTTTTCAGAATTTTTTGATGACATCTGTCGGAGAAATGGCTGGGTGAATCACTGGGAGACATGATTTCTCATGTTTGGATCATCTGAAACACAAAAACCCAATTTATTTTTAAAAGGTACGCGAATGGTTATCTTCTCCACTAGAATCATGAAAAACTTTAACGGCGCATTTTTGTGCTTAGAATGAATAAAATCGGGTGAAAACGTGCACTACACCCCATATAACAAGAGTATGAAATGCTCGGTAATACCCGAAGTTAGGCCTTCCTTATTTGTTTTAATGTGAGTGCGTTCGAGATGGTAATCACGACAGCAGTATTGTAAATTTGTCAAAGTATCATGGTCTGCGTGAATTTGCTGGCAACAGTTGCAACAATATCATGTTATGCTATCCCTTTTTGCCTACAATTTATACAAATAATCAGCAAAACTCATTTTTAGTCTGCACATCTGCATAGTATCAACAACGAAGTGGGCGAATTAGAGGAACAGAAGAACATTATTCTAACTAAAAAAGATGGATCATTAATACTTAAATATGCTTTTCAGTTTTAAGAAAGAAAAACAATTATTCGCAAGGAAGAATGATTCTAAGTCTAGCCAAACACAAATTACGTCTATATTTTCTGTTGGTATGAACTTTCCACTGATGTTCGGCGTCGGTGTTAATAAGGATGACTGTAATTCAAAAGAAAATTGTGATATGTGTTTTTAAGCATAACAGGATTTTTTATAAAATATCCATTTTAATAGTCACATCCATTCATAAATAGTAATTTAAAAACGAAGCCTTGCTGGTTAAATCGACACTTAATGTAACCTGTAATAAACTCCTCGGTAGAGCTAAAATAATTGTAAAACTATAGATTTGATTTTAAATGTGTGTGACCCTGTGTGTATAAGGATTAATAGAAGAGGATCTTCTTTATTTGTCGTAATATTGCTATAAACTCGCATATATTTTTAACAAATTCAATGTTAGTGTAAATAAATATAAGTTATTATAAAACGCGGTAGCGCAATGTGTTCATGAAGGATTTAAATAAAAAAATTTTATACACGAATAATTTAACAAAATATGAAAGATTGTATAAACAATTATGATGAAAGACGTATAAAACATTTAATTCGAGCTAAAAAAATTAAATTACTTACCATAAATCTTAAAACAATCGCAAACGACTCGTGTGTATTAGGTAGAGAAAACAACATGAAACATTTACCAAATTCGCTATATGGTTTCGCAATTTCCCTCTTTGTATTCTGGTGCGGAACTTGGTGCGTTCACATTTTGGCCATTTGCTATGGGTAAGCATTGTTTTACTATTTTTGTATGTAGTTAGTTCCTTATGTACATCAAGCTTTTAGCAAAGCTTATTATGTAAAATTAAAAACATATTATATTAAAACTTTTATTGTTGTAATAAAAGTAAAACAGATTAAATAATTTTTTATTCTTTTTTGATTTATTAATGATTTTGTTTTTGCGAATGTCTTGCAAATCTTGCATAATTTGTTATTTTTGTTTTTTAAGTATCATACAATGTGATGTTTTTTTTTAATTATAATGAGTTTTACACTTATATTTATCACTCTTATATCTATTAACACCTCAAAAACTATTTTCCCCCATTTATCACTACATAGTATAAAACAACGTCGCTTTCTCCGTCCCTACATCCCTAAGTATGCTTAAATTTTTGAAACTACGCATCGGATTTTGATCCGGTTTAGATACAGCGATTAAAGTGGAAGGTTTATATGTATAAAATGTATTTTTACCGCTTACAGGGTGGCTGATGAATTTTGCTACATTAAGAAACTCAAATAATTTCACACAGAGTTGAAAGAAATTCTCATTCGGCGTAATTCTAGATAGAAAAACTCTCTGAACATGCTCAAGTAACGGTCTCCAGTAACCGTAACGGTGTGACCGTTTTCTTCGAAAAACACTGTGACACGAAGTGGATGCAATTCCGTCTCATGGAGTATCTGTGGGTTGGAAACACTCCATATTCGACAATTTTGTTTGTTTATGTTGCCGTTTAAATCGAAATGGGYSTCGTCAGACATGAAAAGATAGTTCAACATGTTTCCATCCTCTTCCACCATTTGAAGCATYTTSTGGCAAAATTCCAAGCGAATCGGCAAGTCTGCAGCGTTTAGTTTGTTGGCCATTTGAATTTTATATGGGAATAAGTCCAAATCTTTGTTCATAATTGACTGTAATGACTGTCTATTTACACCCATTTGAGCAGATAAGCTTCTTGTCGAAACACGTGTATTGTAACACGTATGGTAGCAGCTACAGCAGCGATTGTTTCCTCCGTTCGAACTGAAGGGTTTCGATGGTAAGGTCTTCTGTTGACTGTGCCATGCTCGCCAAAATTGTTTACAAGTCTCATTATGGTCCATCTGCTCGGAGGATTGCTGCCAAACGTGCGCCTATACTCTCATTGAACCGAAACTACAGACTCCAGTGCGTGATAGCGGTGGACAATCCAAATTCTTGTTTCAGTGTCCCAGTTATCCATTTTTGTTAAATGTAAAAGTTAATCTGCAAAATAAAATAAATATTAACCAGATTCATTAAAAAGAAAAAAAGTTATTTAATTCTTTTCTTGTTTCAGTGTCCCAGTTATCCATTTTTGTTAAACGCAAAAGTCAATCTGAAAAATAAAATAAAAAATAACCAGATTCATTAAATAAGAAAAAAGTTATTTAATTTTTTTTTTTTTGGTAGCGGCTTTCATCAGCCACCCTGTATATTGCAAACGCAGACTGAATCTTACTAGATTTATCAAAAATGATGTACTAAGTATTGCACACATTGAAAAGGTCTACAGAAAAACATCCGATGGTATGTGCCTATCTCTTATGGATATCCCGACAATTTTTTTTTGTTGCTTTCCTTTTACGACAGATAATGGCTAATTTTCGAAGCGATTTTAACCAATACAGTATTAATCGTTATCCAATTAAATACATTGTGTATTTAATATTGAGGAATATGGCCCTTTACAACATATATTTTAAATTATTATAATCGAAGTTACAGCTTTAGAAATTGCGGGACGTAACGTTTGCGGCGGTACCGTCCGACCGAGGCGGCGGGAACGTGCCTATAAATAGCAGGGTTTTCCCTGTAGCTCAATGAATTTCGCAATTGGACGCTTTTATTATCGGAGCTCTCTAGCGAGGAATATTTAAACGGAAACTATGAAGTACATGCGTACAATTTCAAACTGATCCTTCCTAAAAATTAATACAATTGCTAAATATATTGGGAATAGTAGAAGAGTACTGCAACCAAATACGCAGTGCAGTGGATTATAGCTCAGTAATCTGTCGATGAATACCACGTGCATTTGGAAAGACTGATGCCATAACCTTGTCAGCCGTCTTATTCCTCTTTTCACGCTTCAGGACAGGTTCATAAAGTGCAGTCCTCTAGGCTGACTGACTTGAGTCTTCAACTGTCGTATCTATCCTGTCCCGCACGTGTTTTCTCTCCGCTGCCACACGGCCCTCATAGTACCTGCTGTTATTTTGCATTTTTCGAAAACCAATGGTTTCGTTTGTAGCTGTACGTAAGGAGCGTGAAATGACGTCCCATAGTTCCCTTATTACAGAGCGCACACACATCTAAAACACTGTGTATCTTCCGTCTATCACAACATGATCGATCTGGTTGGTGGTTTTTCGATCCGGAGACAGCCAGGTAGCTTGATGTATCTTCTTAAACTGGAATCTAGTATTATAGATAACCATATTTCGGGCCCTGGCGAAGTCGATCAGCCTCAATCCATTTGGGGATGTTTCCTCGTGGAGGATGAATTTACCGACCGTAGTGCGTAGGAGGATGGAGTCATGTGTAGAAGTTCACGCAAGTGAGGAAAGTTTTCTGATCGCCATTCACTTGGGAGTGGCCAGAAACGATTCTTTTACATAT
>NW_017537144.1:157267-167345 GCF_001853355.1 Bactrocera latifrons
AAAGAAGAAACGACTGGCGCGCTGTTGTTAACTCGGCTATAATCGCGTAAGCGGTGTCTACGCCAATCAAGAAGAAGAAGAAGTGCCAAAGATACCTTCTTTGCCCACCCTGGCGTTAAAGTCGCTAAGCACTATTTTGACATCGTGGCAGGGGCAGCTCTTATAAGTGCGTTCCAAGCACTCATAAAAGGTATCTTTGGTCACATCGTCCTTCTCTTCAGCCGGCCCAGGGGCGCAAATCAGCGATATGTTAAAGAACTTTTCTTCGATGCGAATTGTGACTAGACATTCATCCACCGGGGTGATTGGCAGTACTCGGCGACGGCGTCTCTCTACCACTACGAATCCCGAACCCAAATTTGCGCTTCTTTATATGTAGTAAATGCTACCCTCAGAGGATGCTTGGTCTAAGAACGAAAGTCGTGAGCTGCTTGAGCCATATATAAAAAAATAATTTTTTTTTATCGATTTATTGAGATTCTATGTTACAAAGCACCCAGATGGAAAAGCACATGGTGGAACAGCATTGTTGGATAGAAAGCGATTAAACCACCACGCATTAGAATCTCAGACTACAACAGAAAACACATGTATTGGGGCTCACGACTAATTAATCCGAAAGAACGACAGCTGTATCACACTATTATAAATAGAGGCACCATAACCTTGACGTAAAATCTGCTGGTAAGGCGGCATATTGGCCTAGTGATCGTAAAAAAATACCAGATTTAATTGATTTTGCTACAATCAAAAATATAAATAAATCGCACATAACATTTGATACATTCACTCATCACTTTCCTGTATTAATAAAGATATGTGAGCAACCCGTATTCGTTGATCCAAAAATGGATTTAATATCTTATAAAACGAATTGGCTAAAATATAAAAATGCGCGAAGGAGCCACATTAATATTGGGTACAAAATAAATACAAGAAGAGATATTGAAGAAAGCATAAGTGAACTCAATGATGTAATAGCGAACACAGCTATGTTAGCAACACCAAATGAAAGTTATAGGCCGCTATAATCGCTCATCTTCGACTCAGCTTCAACTGAAATCTGCTGTACGTAAATTCGATACATGAAATGGAAAAGGCAAATTGTTTAGCAAATCAACAACCATATATCAAAGTATCTAACTAAAGTAATTTTAAAACAAAAGTCAAGTTCATTGCCTTTATAAAAGGAAAACATACACGCATACAGTAAATTGCATGTAGAAAGAATAAGTTATCAATTTTTTTTAATATCCACAATGCCCATAGTTGAGTAGTTGACCCAATCGTTATTTTCTGAAGTTGGCAAGCTTCAAACAATAATTTTGGGGAAAACGATTCCAAATGTTATAGATGCATTTCTTCAAATCAAACAGGTTTTAGGGTATCGCTTCAGTTATACGCATCTTGAGGATTGTCCAAGGTTTTTCAATTAGTGACAAGTCAGGGCTTTGAGGAGGCCATTTCAATACACTCACATTTTCATTTTGTAGATGTTCTGTGATGAATTTTGCAGTATGAATGGGCGTGTTGTCCTGTTGAAGGATATCCGGCCCAATTAGTCGGTGACCCTCGGTGATGGCGTGTTCCTTAAAAAAATTTAATTATACTGCAGCAGTAACTGGGTGAGCACCAAACGTAAACCATACAGTGGGAATAAGTAAAACAAATCACCGGTTCATAAGTCCACAGTACTTTATGTCAAAAATTTTAATATTTTAATATGTGCTCTTTATAAAAAGCTTGTCGTTTTTTTTGTTTGCCTCATTTAGGTAGAATAACTTTCTTGCAACGCGGCTGTGAATATTGGTTTGGTGCAATCTGTTACGGACAGTGTGCACATAGGGGACATTCATGCCTTCTTTTATAAGCTGTGCGCGAATTTTTAAATCTTATTTGAAGGGATCAGAATTGGAAATATCCCAAATTCGTTTATCAACTCTCCCGTTGTTATTTTTGGGCGCCCTTGCTTCTTCTTCCAGATGACTCGATTTTCTTTGTTGTAGCAAGAAATAACTTTCCGTATCGCGACCTGGGTTTTATTAAATTTTTCAGTAATATAACGCTGCGTGTGACCATCTTTATGCAAATTAATTATGGTAGAACATTCCTTATTCGTTAATTGTTTAAAATTCACCATTTTCAGATTTTTTTTTAATTTACCGTAAAAATAGCACCTTAATATTTCAAAAAATTAAATTTAAAAAATACGAAATCTTTAGTTACCAATTCAATTTCAAAATTTATAAAATAATCATTTTTTGCACGTTTAATGCTTTTTTGTAATTTATTTTCAAGTTTTAATATGAGAAACACCAATTACTATACTCGATAACTTACTTTTTCTACGCTTTGTCACTGAACATTTCTATAGAAGGCCACGAAAATTTCTTACCAATTAAACGGTTGCCACTAATATCATCACTTGGAACACTTTGATACGGGTACTTTCCGAACATATACAAAAAAATTATATTCAATTAAGCAAAAAAGCGACGAGCGTTTCAAACAGCGCTGGCTGTTTTGATAACTTATTTTTTCTACGTACTGTAATTGTTTTTGGTTGTGAAATGTTTGACATTGGATCCCATTCGCCGAGCTACTATCGCTGTACCAAATGTAGAATCAAGTTCCAGTTTGTCCCATCAGTTGGTACTGCGGTGAAATTCAGATAAATATTTTGAAAATTCGTGGAGTGTTTTCAAATTTAGTTTGCAATATCAAATCTTCACGCCCGATAATTATATAGTAATATAGCATTGTAATAGAAACAATTGTTGTGATCGAAACCAGTGCCGCGCTCCTGTCGATAATCTGTAAATAAGTATTACGCCGAAGAACTAAATAACACGGGTATCGCTTGATCAAATGAGAGTTTTCAAAAAACCTTCGAAGTAGTATTTTGTTGTACGAAAAACGGCCCAGGTTGTTACTAATAGCGAGTCAATCAGCGAATGAACTGCCAGAAGGATACCTACGCTGCCAGAGAAAAATATGCAGTTGAGGATTGGCAATCATTACCTTTCTTAATGTTGAAATATAGGAATTAAATACGTGTGTATAGAGCAATGTCTGTATTGCCTGCTAGTATAGTATGGAGTCAACCGGAATTTTTTCAGTTATTATGATAAATTCAATATTCATTTCTTATTGACTTCGTAAATTTTCACAAATATCCTATCACTGGAAATAATAATACATAAAATATGTCACAGTCTCTGCAAAACACTACATCACTAGTGTATAAAAGTGCAGGAGTGGAGCAGAGAGGGCGCGTCTCACGCCCTATGTCGATCATATGGTAATGCTTTTTTTAATATTAATTGAATTTCATAGCAAAATCGACGGCTAGAACGCAAATAGTAAAGGGTGATGCGTTTCAAGGTTTCAAGGTTATCTTTTAAAACCACAGTTTTCAATGTTTTTTACAATTCGAAAGAGCATTCTTTCGCATTTATTTTTTTAAAGCTATTATCTCTTTCAAATGTTGCCCGTGGCTCAGATCCGTCTCAGATGGTCCATCCGTTGAATTCAATTTTTAATGACTCGTTCCAGCATTTCGACTGGTAACTGGCGAACGACACGCGTGATGTTTTGCTCCAAGGCCTCCCAAGAAAAAGGATAATGGTGAGATATCACACGATCTTAATCAACCGGCCCAAAAAGTGAAATTATCTACTCACCGAAGTGTACTCTTAATAAATCCATCGATTGATGGGATGTGTGGGAAGTGGCGCCGTCTTCAAACCAAATGTCGTCTTGATGACGCACTGCCATTTCAAGCATCAAATAGTCGATTGTCTTGGCACGATAATTGACGGTTACGTTCTCTCCGGCATGATTCTTGCAGAAATATGAATCGATTATTCTGCCAGCCCACAAACCATACCAACCTTTCTCTTTAGGTTGCCAAATAATAGGTTGTCAAAAAATTGTTCATAAAATTTTTTTTGAAGACTCATGCCCAGCTCTTGACCGATGCTACGGCTGCTACTATGCCGGTCTCTTTCGACCAAATCAGCGATTTTATCGCAATTTTCGACGGTAGGTCTTCCGGAGCGTGGCGCGTCTTTAACCACCTCTACATTAAACCAAGAAGGCGTTGAAACCATTGTTGTGCAGTGGAGATGGAAACTGTATCGGGTTCATAAACTGCACAAATTTTATTGGCGGATTGAGATGCGTTTTTGCCTTTATGGTAGGCACTGTAAAATATGCCGTCTTTATTTTGCTCCATGTTTGCAACGCTATAACTCACGAACGACTTAATAGAAACGAAATTCAATCAAACACATGTTGATATATATTTTATTTACTGCATGCTTGACGTGGGCTATTCGGTCGAATATTATTCAATAATGAATGCTGGGTCTCAAGATGAGTGATGGTATTACGAATAATACGCTCAGTAGCCCAATTTGATTGACCATAAGTTGCGCGAAGCGCGCGAAACAGATTACTTACAGAACGTGAGTTTTCGTAATAAGGTCTAAACATTGTTCAAGTGTAAGTATTTTCATGACGAAATGCCAAACAATAATGAACCAAAAAAACATGACTGCTTAACACGACTCACGCGTGATCTGTCAAAGAAGGCCACTGAAAAAAGTACCTCTAATGGCTCACCCGTTAGTATAAGCAGGAACACACAAACTTGATCTTTGCCGTTTAAATGTTGTTCTGCATAATGCTTCTGGAATATTTGAGAGCTATTATGCACTCATCTCAAACTATGACTCCACTTTTTCTTGTTCAGTAACAACTATGAGTATAATCCATGTATACTATATACATATACTACATGTACATGCCAAAATTACTGTACCCTGCCAGTAGCTGTGTGATGTTATTTTTTGTTTTTAAGCAAAAAAATATTGAAATGAATCTTAAATTAATATTGAACACTTATAGGGTTTCATATAAAGTTATAAGTTATAACGATCCGAAACCATAACGTTCAGAGTTGTATTTGCGTCAACTTATTTCAGTACAACAACAACAAATTTTTAAACTAGTATTAACCCTTTATAGCATCATGTGACAGATATGTTACAAACCCTTTTAGAGGGTACAAAACATAAGAAAATTAATTTTTCCCTTTTTAGTATGATGTAGCAGCACTGTCACACTCCGTATTTTTCAATTTTAAAATTCTCTGGTTTTTTATGTATTGGCATCACTTATAAAACGGTACTTTCTTTTTCGCTGTGGTAAAGTTAGTGAATGCACGTGCTTGCAATTACCGAAAAGATAAAAATAAGAAAATTTTCAGTGTTTTAATAAAATATTTAGTGGAAAAGTCCAGGTAAGTTCACTATTATGTTTAATTTCTATAAGATAATACGAAAAATGTTCACTAATACAATATATAGTGAAGTTTAGGTTTGTACCCTTTCTGTAACATTGAGTAATCACTAAAAATTTGTTTGTGTTGATTACTTATATACTTCTCCAGAATGGCGTCTCGTAACTTATCTGCTGATAAAATTCTTGAAGACTTGATGAATTATGAAAGTAGTGAAGATGGGTTCGAAACTGACGATTATAGCGTTACAGCTCCCGATTTTGATCCTGAGGGCGATACAAGTTCAGACTCTGAACTCGATTGTGAGCAAAATGGCGCTCTTTTGGAAAACGAAAGGGAAGATATTGACGTTCGCTTAGAGGAATCAGCCACGCCTACAAATGCCACTCAGGAAGGATCGTCACATCGCCCTAAACCAAAAATTAATGTAGTCTGGAAGAAAACGATATTGAACTACACGAACATCAAATACGTTTCACTGGAAAGGAAGAACTGCCTGCTGATATTTTGGATTTGGAAACACCCATACAGTTTTTCCTAAATATATTTCCTCTTGAATTAATCAAAAATATTGCGCAACAAACTAACCTATACATAAGGGAAATGGATCCCAACAGAGAAAAGGATCCCATGTATCCGAAATCGACGTTCAACAACTTATTGGAATAACATACGTGATGTTTTTGGTGCACCTCCCGAGAGTGACGAAACCTTGGCATAACGAAATCGGTACACCTTTCATAAAGGAAACAATGGCAGCGAATAAGTTTGAAAAGTTGAGACAATGTATTCACTTTAATGACAATTCTAAGATGCTTTCTCGTGATCATCCCCAAGCTGATAGATTTTTTAAAATTCGACCAATATTGACAAAACTAAACTAAACTTGCAAAAAAATCCCGCTACAAAGTCAGTTATGTGTAGATGAGCAAATTTGCTCCACCAAAGCTCGAAGTAACCTAAAACGATATAACCTTAAAAAGCCGAAAAAATGGGGATTTAAAATATTTAGCTTTGAAGTGAAATCTGGAACTGAAAATACTTTGAAACCCGGAGAACCAGATTTAGGTGCTGCTTCAAATGTTGTCATGAGACTGGCCAGAAATATTCCAAAGAACCAAAACTATAAACTTTATTTCGACAACTATTTCACGTCATTGTCACTTATAGAATACTTGGCCAAGGAAGGAATTCTTAGTTTAGGAACAATACGACGAAACATGATACCTGACTGTAAACTGCCAACAGATAAGGATATTTCGAAAAAGAGCTGTGGTCACAGCGTAGAATATGTTGGAAATGTATGAGGAATAGATATAGCCACAGTTGTCTGGAAAGACAACAAAAGTGTAACTCTTGCTTCTAATTTCGCTGGTGAGCTACCGAAGTCTACAGTACGCCGCTATGATAAGGCAAACAAAAGGTACATAGATATTGAAAGACCTTATATTGCAGCCGAGTATAATCGGCACATGGGTGGGGTTGATCTCATTGACAGCATCATGGGCCGCTATAAGATATTGCTATGTGCCATCGCTTGCTTCTACGTTTGTCTATGTTATCACTTTTCAGATCTTGCAATGTCTAATACTTGGCACTTATACAAAAGAGCTCATAAAGAAAAAAAATTAGATCTGCTGATTTTCGTTTAGAAGTTGCCACGGTGTTATGCAAATCGGGTACAAAGTCCCCTATGAAACGAAAAGGAATTGAAGCGGAGATACAATCTAAAAAGCATAAGATCAAGTTGGACACTGGCCGGTATGGGCAAAACAACGAATTCGTTGCAAGCGTCCAGGATGTGTTGGAGTATCACAAACGGTATGTGAAAAATGTGGCGTGGCTTTATGCTACAACAAGCAAAACAACTGCTTCAAAGAATTTCACACTTCTTAAAAAACATGTAAACATTCACGAAATACAAATATTATTATTTCATGAGCTTAGAGACGTTGTTACATAACGTGACATATCTGTCACATACCCTTTTTTTTTGTTGTTTTTCACCCAAATAAAAAAAAATTGTTTAAACTATAAAACACGTATTTCATTTTCCGTTTTTACTTAGTTGAGTTATAAAGGGTTAATGTTTATGATTTTATGATTTTCGATGCTTTATGACAATTGTGAGTACCCCAATAATTATTTCATGTATGTATGAATTGTTTTGACTTTTAAAATAAAACAATAAAAAAGAAGTCCGTCCCGAGATCCCAAGCAACATCCTCATCAATTTTCACCCAATTTTGAGTTGTAAATATATACAATTATGACAATCTAGTTTTGACATTACTACATTGTATAAAGGGGAGGTAAGGTTTTGGCTGAGTTCAAAGTTGCATGTTGCTATGCATTAGTACGAAGTATAGAATTCTTTAAAATCAAACTGCTTACGATATGCAAAGTATCGAGTACCGATAAATTTTTATGCGTGTTAGATGCGCATACATACATTGAGCATACGGCGCATCTCTATTTTTTGTGGTGCTCAAATTTTTTTTCCATTGAACAATTCAAGCAATGCCGCTTTTTGCTTTTTTCTCTTGTTTTTCAAATGATTTTTAATGATTATCGAGGAGTTGCTGCGGCCACTTTCACATAAATCTAAAAAATTGTTAWTAAATAAATTTATATTYACATTTGCCGCCATAGCTGTGGRTGTTTTGMAAACAWTTGTCACAAAATGTCAAMGTTGATRCAAAGCAAATTGAAACAAAGCAGTAGGGTTGCATTGTTGATATTGTATAAATTCGGTATCGGTATCGCAACAATGCAAAGCAACATGCTATACAGAGGATATTTGTTAAAGAACATCGTCTGCCTAATAACAAAAAATATTTTTTTCTTTACTATTACCGTTACGAATTAAAAAAAAAAACGTCAAAAAATTAAATTTGCGGATATGGCTCGTCTTCGTTATAGAAAAGTCTATAAAGTACCCTCTCTTAAAATCGGTTCGGTAGTACAACGTGGGTATTATCTTGAAATATACAGTTTCAAAGAAATAATGTTGTGGTAAAACTAAACCGGCTAAGTTGGACAATACTAAAACGGCTATAACTTTGAAGATAATTTCAGTTTTGAAGAATCCTTTTAGATAGACTTTTCTTTTAATATATAAGCTGTCAAAATATGTAAGAAAGCTTGTTTGGATATGACTTGATGCCACCGTTTTGTGGCAAGATTACACGTGTTTTCTGTAGAGTTGTACAATGAAAAGCATATTTATCAAAGACTCGTCGAGAGATGAATCTCCTAGGTAAATATTTGGTTTATAATTTTGTGTAATACTACAATTTCTATGATATAATCATTAATTGTGTAGAATGAGTGCGACCGAAAGAAATCTTTGTTTCACACAAGCTGTGGAAAAGGACGAGTTCAGGGAGCGCTATCAGCGAAGTAGGCGTCGTCGTAATAGAGAAAATTTGTCAATTGAAAATCATCCTGGCCCTCAACGCGAATAGAAGTCCCGACAATTTAGCTAATCCTTGGCACCCTAACGGGATTAGGTACCAGTTATAACAACAACAAAAGCAGAAACGGGAAAGACTAAAAATATACACATAGAATGGCTTTATAAGAATTATCGATATGACCCTATTGAGATTTACGTCTACAATTTCTATAATATATAATTTATAATCATGCTGATGTTTACTTCTTTTTGCCCCTCACACACAATGTTCAAAGATTTCCACTTTTACTTTTATCCTAAAGTTGAACAAGATTATCGATCGCAAATAAGGATGGATCAGAAGAACGTCAATTGCTACAAAGTTATTTCAGCTATTTCTTTGTGCGCATCAACAATCGCGACAATGTCGGCTATATTGCGACATTTGTTTGTTTTTTTTAGTAAATTTTTATTGAAAAATTACTTAAGATGCTTTTGAAGTAATTCGATTACCGATTGGGCTGAACACGCTTAGCTTCGTATTTAGATAAAATGCGATTAATCGGAAAGAATAAAATAATGGTAATAAAAAACATATCATTGTATAATTTAATGCCATATACATATGTAACGGGTTATACTCGTAACTAAAAATCTGCACTAATTTTATTTCAGCGTTACTCAAAAAATACCATTAAGAGAAAGGTAAGCTATTCCATGTAGTATAACCATATTATTTTAAAAATTAAAACAATAATGAACTTAAAAATATGGGCCATTGTCAGCAACCCGTCTTAGTTTAGTCTGGATACTTGAACACGCACGTTCTACACCGATAGTATCAATTTCCTTAAGTCACTTCCGGATACGACGTGTCAGCTGCTTCAAATTTTGAGCATTCCAAACATTTTTGTACACTAAAGCTTTGACTTCTCCAAAAAAAATCCTCAATCGGTCGGCATTGTGTTAAGTTTATGGGGTTCTTTTCTTTAGGCACAAAGTAGATGTTTTTCTTGACCAAGAACTCCAATGTCGCAAGAAGAGGCTTTGTCCGGCCAAAAAAAAGATGTCGTCGTTTTTGTTGTGTATACTATACTTATATTGGAGAAGTCAAAATTTTGTCCAAACATTGATTGATGTACGTCTCATGATTTAGGCTGATTTCCAAGTTGCATGTTGCTTTACAATAGTACGAAGTATAGAATTCCTTAAAATCAAACTGCTTACGATATGGAAAATATCGAGTACCGATAAATTTTTATGCGTATTAGATGCGCAAATTAACTTCCTTGCGTGGGAAGTATAAAAAAAACGTTTCTCCGCTACGCGCGGTGGAAATGAAACTACGTGTTTGGTTTTTGAGTCGGTACTCCGGT
>NW_017537145.1:0-2428 GCF_001853355.1 Bactrocera latifrons
TTTAGGTTGTACATATGTATATGTGTCTAAAGTTTCGCAACGCTTTTCTTATACAAATTAATATGCTTTGCTAAATAGTAAATTCCCTTCAATACATACATACAGTACAGTGAGTTTGTACATATTTACAAAAATAAAAGCAAAAACAAAACTGAAAAACTAGTACATACTATATACATGTGTATGTATATAGCATATGCATGTGACGGCTAAACCTTACAGCCATTTATATTGAAAAGAGGAAGAGAATTAGAAATTTTGGTTTTCCCTTTTGCACATTTGCCACATCTTCATTACTTTCGCGCTTTCTTTTGTGTTTTTATTTATATTTCTCGTTTTTTTACTTGCTTTAAACTACTTTAACTCAGCTCTAATTACTATATTGAAGCATATTTTTATTTTTTTTAAATTTTTTTAATTTTTTAATTTTCTTATTTCTTTTTAGTTATAAATTATTAATTACTTTCAATTTTGCATTACTTATCACTTTAATCATACTAATTTAGTATATGTATATGTATGTATATCATCAGCATTAATGCGTTAATTCATCATCAGTTTGCGTGTATAAGTATGTATATGTAGGTATGCTCTATGTATATATAATTAAGTAAGTAAGTAAGTAAGTTGTTTGCGCATATATTGCATAGCACAAAACGCTCGAAATTAAATAATCGCAATAATCCAATAGGTAGTTATAGTTCTTATCGCTCCACTTTCACTTCTTCTGTTTGCTTATTCTTTCTTTTTTTGTTTTGTTTTTGTAATGTATTGTTTGTAATAAGAAAATGCTAGTTCGCATGGCTCGTAATTGTTTGTGGTTGGTTGTTGCTCTTACTTGCAATTGCATAAAGTTCAAAGTTGCTTCTAAAAAGTAATGATTTGTTGCTTCCATTGCTATGTATGTACCATATGTACTATATGCTAGTTAGGCTAATTTATTTATTTTATTTTATTTAATGCGCTTTCAAGTTGCTTTCTAGTTGAAGTTACTGTATTTACGGCAGGCATACATACAAACAGTTCAAAGTATTTTATGATTTGAAAATATTTCTATTATTTATTGTGTATATTATTTTATTGTTGAGCTGCTGTTTTTTTGTTGTAGCCTGCTATGTTTTTGCGGTATTCCAACCAACTGAAATACCTCAATAAACAGCNTTTACTCTTCTGTTCCATATTCACAAGCAGCCATAAAGTGATCGAATTGAGTAAAAGTGGGTTTGCAGACACCGCATTGCTTGAAATTCTGTCTCTATTTGATTCCACCCATTTTAAGTATTTATGCCAATTGTTTGTTCGCAACGCCACTGTCTAAGTGCTTTTATTAAGTTGTTGTGGCAACTCTTTTCGATTAAGTCTGTCGATTGGTATTTTTTTTATGTTATTCACTACTCTTTAATTGGTATAATTGCGCTGATTTATGCCCACTCACTACTCCCTTATTAGTATAACTGCTCGGATTTATGTCTATTAAATGCTTTATACGAGTTGTATATTGGATTCGCTACTTTCCATTTGGTATAAATGTTGGCTATTTCTTTCCTATCTGCTTTATGATTTTTTATGTTATTAAGTACTCTCAAAGTAGTATAATCGCTAGCCATGTTGGCCGTTTTTTATTATTCACTATTCTTCAATAGGTATAAATGCTTGTATATTTTCTCCATTTTCTTTATACTTTGATTTACAACAGTTGGTTTTTCGATTCGGAGCCATCTATAGCAGTTATTTTACTTGCCTATGCCAGTTATACTTGTGTTTGCCCGTTTCACTGTTCTCAGTTTGGTATAAATGCTTGCTATTTCATCTATATTGACTTGGTGCCTGCGTGACAGTTATTTGTTCCTTAAGTTGAAAGGTATAACAGTTGCTTGGTCGATATCTGTCTATAATTCGTTCGATAGCAATTATACCAATTTTTTGCCTAACATCTATGTACCTATGAAAATTACACCAGCTTCTTTTACGAATTATTTTATATCAGTTGTTTGTTCGATTCGTTCTATACAAGTATGACTGCTTTCTGAACTATTGTCTATGTAATTGATAGCATACTTGTTGTATGTATTTATATCGGTTACTGGTTCGATACCTACATATGGCAGGTATTTTGAAATATTGCTTTCGAAATTTATTTATACCAATTACACGGCATATTTCTTCGGTAGCTGCCTATGTCAATAGGTCGATACTTATTTGCAGTGCTACCAGTGGTTTGTTCGATGTCTATCCACAATTATACCAGTTACGTGCTCGGCACCTGTCTGCAATTACACCATTTGTTACCTGAACTAAATTACTAATCCAGTTTCTTGTTTGATTTGCGTCTGCTTTTATACCATTTATTTGTTCGATACCTGTTTTTGCCAGTTATACCGGTTTAATTACTCTGTGAAGTATGCCGAATCGAAGAAATTTAGCAAAT
>NW_017537145.1:11138-18039 GCF_001853355.1 Bactrocera latifrons
GTTTAAATTAATAAATAAGTAATAAAAATAATTAAATTGGGAATATATAATGAAAAAATTATAAATTATTGCTTTCTACCTTATGTGCTTTTCATACAACAGCGATTGTATGAAAGAAAAGCTTAAGCCGGTTTGAGAGAATATTAAATAAATAAAATAGCAAAATTCCTTGATGACTTTTCGCCAGCGTATTTTCCTATTGCAAATCAAAATCACAAATAATGCAAAAACAAACAAAAAAAATTGTTTTTTTTGACATTTCTATTCGTATTAATTTATTTCGGTGTACAATTTCATCGTTTTCGTATTTTTGGTATACTTAACTTCATTCGTATTACTTAAAACATAAACTAATAATAATAAAGTTATAAATTGCACTAGTTTATAAATAAAAATTTTATTTAAAAAATTATAATTTTATAAAATAAGCGTGTGTAAAATAATACAAAATAATGAAATATTATTTTTCAAACAATTTTACTTGCGAAAGCTTCTAAAAGGAGGAAGTTAGACAAAAGCGTATAAGCGCAAATCACTTAAAAAGCTATGATTATGTCTAAAAAATAATCGCTGTAAAATAGTGTTAAATAATCTTTATTAATTTTTAGCTTAAAAAACTCTACTTATATTGTATTTATGATGAAGTAATGTACAAAAGGTGGTACAAAATTATAATTACAATTAATTAGTAAGCTTATTACAGAGTGAACTTATAATGCGCCTAAAAGCAGACTAAAATATAAAATAACAGCATTTGAACATATAAATACTAAAAACTTATATTGTGTATAATTGAAAGCTCAAAATAATTAAATAATTTTTTAAATTGTTATATTTTGTATTATTTTATAGAAATATTTATATTTTTCTTTACTTTTCACGACTTTGAATACTTCTAAAGCATTTTATTAATTCAAAGTACCAGCAAGTTTCTTTAAATTACTCAAAGTATTTAATAATATGACAAGCGCCTGCAGAAATTCTTTAATAAAAACTTGTTTTTAATAAAAAACGAATTGCTTTAGTTTTCGAGATTGATCCCGAAATTTCGGAATTTTTGTTTAAGCATTTTAGTTATTAATTGTAATTGTAATACCGAAATTTTCGAGATTTTCAGTTTAAACGCTTTTATTTACTGTCTATAGGCATTGCTTCTTAAAAATTTGTTTTTAATACACAACTTGGTACTAGGATTGGTCCCGAAATTTCGGGATTTTCAAATTTAGTATTGTTTTGCTAATTATTTACACACTTTCTCAATTTACCATGTAAATACAAAAATTCTTATAAAAACAAAAAAAAAAACAAAATTATAAAAAATTTTGATTTATGGTTTTCGGCATCAAACCCGAAGTTTCGGGGCTAGGAAAAGTTGAAAATGTGATGTAAATACCGAAATTCATTTACAAAAATTTGCTTTAATGAAAAATTTGGTATTAAATTTCGTTATTTTCATGTTTCGGGGTTTTTATTATTTTTTTTTTTGAAACTATAAATTTTTTTAATACACAATCGGCAAATGAGGTCGAGTGAAATTCATCGAAATTTTTGGTATTTGAATTATAATGAACCAGTTTGAATTATGGGATCATGAACTACTGCAATTACTTCCTAAAAATTTGTTTTTAATGCAAAGTTTGGTACCGGGAACGGTCCCGAAATTTCGGGATTTTCTAGTTTAGCGTTTCTTTACTAATTCTTACACCAAAAATTAAAAAAAAACCTTATAAAAATAATTTCTATTGAGTAATTTAGTATTATGGTTTTCGGGATCAACCCCGAAATTTCGGGATTATGAATAGTTGCAAATGACATGTAAATACCGAGATTTATTCATAAAAATTAGCTTTAATGAAAAATTTAGTATCATTATTTTCGGGATCCATCGCGAAATTTTGTTATCAATAGAGAATTCCAACCGTTACTGCGGCTTAAAGATCCCTCTGCGGTCATAAGCAGTCCGAACAAACTGCTGAAGTTACTACTTTTGGACTCTTATATTATATTATATAAAATTACAGTACTACTCTGTACAATTTGTATAGAATTTTGAATAGCACGTTTTAAGGGACTTGGTTATATTCAGCTCAGGCAGTATTGACACTTCTCAAAGTTAAAATTTTTAACTTCCTCCCTTAACCTCTATTGCTGCGCAGTTCTGAAAATTCTATGAAAGACCTTTTTTTGTGATCGTGAAAAAATTTTTATGAATTATTATTTTTTATTTTTTGCTTTTACATTAATTTTGAATTAGCATACATCATTGAATATAAGCAGATATTTCATAAAAAATATATTTATTTAAATCGATTTTGTATAACTTAATTGAGGAGATGCTGCTATTTTCTAAAACTATAATTAATAACTAAAAACAACAAAAAATAATTTACCCTAACGACTCACAACCGTTCTGGGGTGAAAAATACGTATTATGCGAATATTTGAAATTCGAAATCGAATTCCAAAATCGTAATAAAAATTAATTATTTGAGTAATACTAAGCGTTTACGTATTATTATTTATATATACACTAAATATGCTAATTTTGAAGTTTTAAAACAAAATTTACAAAAATTTTAATTAATATAAATGTGAAAAAATATACAAAACATTACTGAGTATAAAGAAAAATTTACAAATTACTTTTCAGTACAAAAAACAAATGTTCAAAATACTTTTCAGTACAAAAAAAATATTACAAAATACTAGTGAGGGCATATTTGGAACACCGCATGGTTTGTTTAGTTTGTGTGGCAACTTTAGTGTGGGTGTTCTGTTACTAGTTCAGCGCAATTGTGTGTGTGTCAAGACATAACTCAAAATGCTGCTGTGTGTGTTTTTTGGCATGCATGTATGTATGTATGCTTACACAAATAACACAACTTGTCTTTTTCATTTTATTAAATATTATTTAAATATTTCTCAAAAAATCTTTACTTTGCCGAATACAAAGTCTAATGCAGCTACTCTTACTAAGTGATTAACGCTTGCGGTCTTACTTGCGCTTCCGCGTTTATTTTATTTTTTACTGTTATTGTTGCCTACTGGTACACTTAACGCTACTGTGTACTTTGCTTCATCTGCTTATGCTGTTTTTTTTTTTAGTTTGTATGTATGTACGCATTTAAATTATGATTATACTATATACTATATATGTATGCATGTATATTACTATTATTTATTATATGCTTGTTGTATTTGTATATACTATATATGTATTTCGAATGGAAAAATTATGCATGTGAGACTACGTTTAAGCCAAGTAAAGAAACGCCAAAAGTGTGCATACATATAGATGTACGTATGTATGTATGTATGTAAGCAGAGCGCAGTAAAAGCAGCAAAATCACATGCTTGCCACTAAGTCTTGCGCACAAGCCGACCTCAATAGATATCATTCTCATCCCAATCCACCGATTGCAACACCAATTTGTCCAACTCCTTCGAATCGCCAGAGCTGCTGTTGCGCCGTCGCCGCTTACGATGCAACTGCGTCCACTTCTTGTTCAATTGCGCCATTTGTGGCGCCGCAAACATCGCGGCCGCTGCGGCGCTCAGCTTGGTCGGCGTTATGGCGCTAGCAAAGCTACTGCTGCTCGGCGTCAGCGTCGTCGTTGGCGGCGTATTGATGTTGAAGATCTCGCGATTCTGAAAGAGTTTTTTGCGCGTCGGTGGCGGTGGCGCTGTGGCGGCGCGGCGTGTACGTGTGGCGTGCGACGGCGGTGGTGGTATGTGCGCACGCGCATACTGTTGCAATGGTGTATCGACATATGGTGGTGGCGGTGTGATCATCGCCAGCGAGGAATCGTCCAACTCCAGCTCGTCATCGTAGTCGTCGTTGGAGTCGTCTTCGGACAGATCGAATGTGAAATTTGGATAGGAATGTGGCAGATATTCGCTGCAATTGTTGTAGCGGTCGTCATCGTCACCGTTATCATTGACGCACATGGTGCGTGCCGTTGCTGCGCGGCCACCCTCACATTCGGGTGAGGTTGATATGAAGTGTGCGGTTGGTGATTTCGGTTGTACGGGTGTGGCTGGCACGGATTTGGCGAGCGTGCTGGTGCGCACTTTGACGCATGCGTTACGCGTGTCGGCACTTGTTGTTGTTACTGCTGCTGCTGCATGTGTTGGCTTTGTTGTTGCGTCATTAGTAGTAGCGCTTGCTTGCTGCATTGCTGCTCTGGTGTTAACTGTTGCTCCTGCTCCTGCTGCTGTTGTTGCGGTTGTTGTTGTTGTTTTAATTAATGGCATCGATTTGGTATTACATATCAATCAATCACGGTAAATGTAACTACAATTCTTGGGGCTCTCCTGCGGACTAGGACTGCTGGAAGGTGGCGCTGGACTAGAACTACTATTTGACATCACCGGCGATGAACCGGAACTGGAGTGTTGTGCTGGACTATTCGAACGGTGCTGAGTTACTATATTGTGATGAGATGTAGAGAAGAAATTCATTTAAAACTTTTTCAAATCAAACAAAATTTCATAAAGCTAGCATTGGAGTTAGCAAACTAGTTTAGTAGGAAAGTTGGTTCGAGTTACATAACAGCTAACACCTTAGAGACGAGCGAGTGGTTTTGACAATTAAATGCAAAGTGGGAATTATGTTACATAAGGGATGTTTTTACTTCACATACATATGAAATTGTTTGATGTTTGAGCATACCTAAGCTAATTCAGCTAATAAGTTTTGAATTTAAAAAAAATTTTATCGGTTACTGAAGTCTCTCAGTTTTAATTTCCACATAATTTGGAAATGCTTGTCATATTCTTGTCAAATATAGTTCCTCTCCATATATAGAAGATTATTAAAATAGTGGAAAATTTTGCGAGTGTCAATTGAAAAGTCCCCGACCTGACACATAGATGGCGCCACTATAGTTAAGCCCATACGATTTTTAATTAGCCTCAGTTATCGGATCATTACTTTGCAATTTATATCATTTTGAGTGAAGCAACTTCCGTTTTTGTGAAGAATTAGATAAAAACGAATCTCGCGGTTTGATAAAATATTACTTTTTGCAGTGATAAAATACTGTTGAAGTAAAAAGTTGTCGTCATGACGAGTTTCCGGATTCGTTGTAGTTTTTGTAATGGTCTTCGCCAACGTCAAGGCCCCAGGAAAGTCAATCATACGATCCTCAAAGAAGTTTTTTAGCGGAAAAATATCAAAAAAGTCTACAAAATAGTTTTAGATGTCCTTCAAGTGAAATTGTGCGTGATAGCAGACGCTTTAAAGATATCAACTGAACGTGTACAGCATATCCTTCACAAATATTTGTGTATGAGAAAGCGCTGTTCAAAGTGGATGCTGCGCGTGCTTCTTTTTGACCAAAAACAACGACGAATAGATGATTCGAAGTTTGAAGATTTTGAAGCGTAATAAAGCCGAGCTTTTGCATCGATATTTGGCAATGGAAGAGCATGGCTCCATTATTTCAGTTCGAAGACCAATCGGCAGTCGTCCGGGTGAACTGCACACGGTGAACCCGCTCCTAAGCGTGGAAAAACGCACCACTAGAGGGCTGACAAGGTTATTGGGTCTGTATTTTGATATGTGCATAGAATAATTGACTACCTTGAAAATGGAAGGGCTATCAACAGTGACTCTTTCATAGCGTTATTTGATCGTTTAAAGGACGAAATCGACAAAAGCCACCCGCATTTGAAGAAAAGGCAGCGAAAACGATGGCAAAAATCTATAAATTGGGCCTCCAATTACTTCCGCATCTACCGTATTCTCCAGTAAGGCTTCTAGTGACTATTTCTTGTGCTGAGCTTTCAAAAGAATGCTCGCTACGAAGAAATTTTCGTCGATTGAGGGGGTGATCGCAGAAAATGAGAAAAATTTTGAAGCAAAGGACTATACATATTATAAAAATCGTATTGAAAATTTGGGGGCCTCTATAATCAGTGCATCATCCTTGAAGGAATCTATGTTGGATAAAACAACAAGTTGTGCCAAAACAACGTGGACTTTTCATTTGACCTCTTATTATCTCGAATATACCGAACTGTAGCTAAATTATTCAAATCGGTTCGTGAATCTTACAGTCATATTTGACAACTTTTTAATTTAGTCAATTACCTAACTGTCTTAGCTAATTGAAACGATTATTAGTTTTCAATTGCAAATAAATTTTCTATTCAATTAATACTCGTTCATACAAACATTCAAATATATACTGAAGGAAAGTACCAAGTGATTTAGGAGTGATAATTTATGGAGTTTCGGAGTTTTGTGAATTGTTTTTAGTTCAATTTTCTTTCAATTAACAAATCAATTTAGTAAATTAATTGATTTTGTCAAATTAACTCCATTTAGGTAACTGGTATTTTTTAAAAGTATGATTTTCAATAAGACAATAGTTTTTTAGAAGTTGATCTTTTTGACAGCTATTACTAAATTCATACTCAGTTTGGTTGACCATTTCATAATGAACAAACTTACTTCGGAACAATCTTGTAAATTGTGAGGATTTATTACTAAATAATGGTTCAGTTCGCTGCGTTCAATATACGGCATAATTACCCAGCAGGATTGGTGTTCGAGCAACTTTGGTTCATACTGTTTGGGGAGCATTGGTGCATATTTTTTCAAAAATGAAACCGGCCATAACATTACAGTCAATGGGGAATACTATAGAGCCATGAATAATGATATTTTAGAGTCTGAGTTGTAGAATGTTGCTATGGACGACCTTTGGTACGTACTACATTACGTATAACCAACTGAATAAAAAATTATTGAATTAAGCTTTTACGTTACCTCGTATCATTTATATTTTATCAAATTTATTTATTTATACTCTCGCAACAAAGTTGCTAAAGAGAGTATTATAGTTTTGTTCACATAACGGTTGTTTGTAAGTCCTAAAACTAAAAGAGTCAGATA